>NC_052944.1:25859240-25994673 GCF_013358895.1 Oreochromis aureus
TAACAATGCAACATGCTTTGTAGACCATTGAATTCATCCTGTGCTGACCATTATGACATTTGTCAAATGGAGATCACACAACAAACATGACTTACTTGATCCTGACAATGTGAAGGCTTCACTCCACTCTGTTGAAGAATATGAGTCATCTCTGCGTCGACTCTTACACATGTAGTCTCCACTGCTGGACTCAGAAACTCTGAATGTCACATCATTGTTGTGTCTCCACTGTGTGGGTGTGCTGGGTCCTCTCCATTCATACTCCCACTCAGTGGTTTCACCTCCTTCCTGCACCTCACATGTCAGAGTGATCGTCTCACCTCTGAATATCTGAGGCCAGTTGGGTTGTTGTTTTACAACAACTTTATTGGAAACTGTTTACACATATTAACAGTTGAGATACAAATAGAAACATGAAATCAACACAGAAAACTTCACATTGTATGTTTGGTAATCATGAGTGAATGTATATTTCAAACTAAATGACTGAACTCACTCTTTTTCTCAATGGTGACATCATCACTTTTATCAGTGTAGTAAACTGGGTTTCCTCTTGTTCCTCTGCAGCGGTAGATTCCTCCTTGAGATACTCTGATATCTCTGTTTTGTTGATCTCTGATTTGAACTCCAGAGGTTCTTTGGGTTCGTCTGAACCACTCATATTTCCATCCATCAGAGCTCTGCACAGAGCAGGTCAGTGTCACACTGCCCCCTACTGGTATGATTGTGGTTCCTGCTGTCAGTGTGGCCCTGGGTTTATCTGCAATTAATTTACAGTAAAAAGTAGAATAGATTGTCATTTTTCTCAGGAATAAATTTCTTACAGTACTGATCACACTTTAAATATTCACTTTTAGTAGAAATGACTAATTACTCTGCATGTGACATATTGGACTGTGTTACAAAATCAAACTCGCTCTGATTTATTATTTATCGAAAGAGAAATATCAGATAAAACAGTTTTAAATTTCTCATCACATCTGTTTCCCTTTTCATTAATATTTTAATAGTTTCAGTGCACTGAACAACATCTTTTATTTCTGTTGGAGTCTGGTGAGTGTTATCATGAATTTTCAATGTAAAATGTTATTTAGCAGTTGTCGTGGGTCTATGAATTATTTAAATGGAAACATTAAATCAATGAAAATAACTTCCAGTCAGTTTGAATGTGGGAATTTTGCCACTGATAGCTGACCATAAGTGTTCAGTGCAACGCGTTCTATCTTCCTTTTCCCAAACAATCATTTTGAATACGTTTTTGATAGTAGTTAAAAATACTAAAACACTAATATTAATAGTTCTATTTTAATATAGTACTATTAAAATAGTACTATTTAATAGTAGTAAAATGACTTTATAAACTCTGATGAGGACACATAGTCTAGGTATAAGAATGATAAACCTCTCCCACACTCCTAAAGAAATAGGTCACCTACTAATCAGAAGGTTAGTGGTTCGATCCCTGGCTCCTCCAGTCTGCATGTCGAGCACTCAGTTTAGAGAAAGTATGTGATTGGGTGAATATGTCATGCTGTACAGAGCACTTTGAGTAATCCGGGAGAGTAGAAAACTGCTGTGCAAGAATCAGTCCATTCACTATCTGAACAGAGTTTCGTCCTGTTACCTTTGCACTACTATGTTCCAGCACATGTTGTTACTACATGGCTTGCTTAAGGTACACATTAGGCTGACACACTAGGCTCTGGGGCCAGAGCTGAAACTGTTCTGGGCCAGCAGTGTGTCTGCAACTGGCCCGTGGCTGCACAGAACTTACACATGGCCCACATACTGCAAAGAATGGTGGCCCAGAACAGGTTTGCCACTCTCGATAGAGGACATTGAACAACATCTACCAATTCGGAACCACGATTATGGAGTTCTGGTTGATTGGAGCTGGCTCGGACCTGGAATTATCGAAGAACAAGAAGCGGCTTCAGCTGTTCAAAATCCCACAAGGCTGGCCGACATGATAGACGATGGGCAGGGCTGTGAGTACTCAGACTGTGTTTATTGAACGCAATATGGATAAGATCTTGGAGAAGAAGAACGGGAATTGAGACACCTGGTGACCAGTGACAGACATTAGACCAACTGTAAAATTGGATGCAGTTTGTTCACACTAACCAAAACAACTACCATCTTCATCTCATGCGGCCCCCCTGATGCCAGCTGGATGCTAAAGGCAAAAGCTGACGGGAATAACAAAAATTCTCCTTAGATAACAAGACTGTTGTGACTTTTTCCCCCCTCCTTCAACACCACCCACGTCGACACAAGATTGTTGACTTTTGCCTAACCGGGTGAAGGGACACTTTCTCTCGGCTGAACATGGAACACACGCACACATAAGCATGTACACTGACACAGACCTACACTCACCCCCCACCCCTCCAAACATCTTCAAACCTTATGTATTCTATGTTGTGAGATGTGATGATTCATGTGCTGAGGTGTTTTTTTTTCTGTTCTCAAACTGATCTCCCTGTTGGAGCTCAGTCTGGGGGAGTTCTTTTTTCTCCTCGTCTATCACCATGTTGTGCATTTTCCATTGTTATACCTCTCTGACCTGTCTTCCCCGTGATGTTTGTGTAATGTATGTATGGTCGGAAGGGTAAGATGGCGCTGGCACGGCTGGCAGCCTTAACCCAATTTCCCTTGGGATGAATAAAGTATTATCAATCAATCAATCTACAGTGTATTAAAAATATTGTATGTGTTGTAATGATATGGAACAATAACCTTTGTTTTGTTGATCAATCAATCAATCAATCAATATTACAGGCTGTGCTTGAGTTTTTAAATAAGTTGATGTAAATGTAAACAATAAAACATTAAATGTCAGCATGAATCATGGTCCAACTCACATGAAACTGTCAGTCTGAAGGCATCACTCCATCCTGTTAAGAGATAGTCACTGCTACCCCGACATCTGTAGTCTCCACTGTGGGACACTGAAACTCTCCTGTATTCACTGGATGTTGGAGGGCTGTTTCTGTTGTTTAGTTTCCATTCATATTTCCACACCTTTCCTTCACCTCCCTGAATCTCACATCTGAGAGTGATTGTCTCACCAGTGAATATCTGAGACCAGCTGTGATGCAGTTGCACTGTGATGCTGTTACGAACTAACAAAGAAAAACATGCAGAAGCAGGTTTTTATCATAATTATTTTAATGCTGATTTGTTGTGCAGGAATGTTTAAAAGCAACTAAAATAGTATGTAGTACTTGTATAATATAATATAATATAATGATTCTTTCAGTGTGCAGACACTCAGCCGTTTGACCCAAGTACTTTAACATTTTGATAAACCTCTGTAGCTGACTCTGCTTTGGTTCCTCCACAAGATGATTGAAAAAAAAAAGAAAGTTTCTTTTAAAATGTCTGAAAGTTCAAACTTTTGATATAACCAACCATCTTAATTGTAAATCTCAAACAAAACAGATGAATCAATTTGAAATGATTACATTTTACTTTTCTGTTCAGATCAATAACTTTTGACATCATTTCTCCAGTGATTAGACTGTATGTCACATGATTTAATAATTTCAATAACAAGCAATTATACTTTTGGTAATCAAATTTTTAAATCTGTAATATTAATTAGAAGAAGAAAAAGAAGAAGAAGAATGAACTCCTCACTCTATGCCTGTACAGACATTGTTGTTTTGTTGCAAATTAAATGTTTAAACTCACCAGTTTCCTTAACGGTGACGTCACTGCTGTCCTCTGTGTAGTAAACTGGATCTCCTCTCCCTCCTCTGCAGTGGTACAGACCTCCTTGTGAGACACTAATAACTCTGTTTGCTTCATTTCCTCTCATGAGCTGAGCTTTAGAAGAGACTGAATCACGTCTGAACCAGTCAAACTTCCAGCCAGCAGAGCCCTCCACAGAGCAGCTCAGTGTCACACTGCCCCCTGCTGGTATGACTGAACTTTGTGCTGTCAGTGTGGCTCTGGGTTTACTTGCTGTTAAGTTTAGAGGAAAAGTAAAACGTTAGATCATCACTTTTTTCACGAAGAAAATTTCTTATAGTAGTGGTCAAACTTTAAACACTCACTGAGTATTTTATCAGGACTAACTGCTCTGTATGTGACACAGAGTACAGCAACAAACAACAGATTTCCCGTGGTTTATTATTCATTGACTGAAAGACAAATATCAAATAAAACAGTTTTGAATACTACATTATCTCAGTTTCCTTTTGATTCATATTTTAATCGTCACAACGCACTGAATTGCTTCTTTTATTTCTGCTGGCGTGGGAGAGTGTCATGATTACACCTGGACTATTTGTCCTCATCAGAGTTTATAAAGTCATTTTAGTACAACTACTATTAAAAACTAAATACCCTGTGATTGTTTGGGTAAGGAAGATAACAAACCTTGCACTGAACACTGATTGTCAGTGCAAAGAAGTTATTTACAGTGCTTTAATGTTTCCATTTTAAATAATTCATAGACTTGTGACAACGGCTAAATAACATTTTACATTGAAAACTCATCACCTTCATGTATCTGTACCAACTTTAATAAATAAATAAATAAATAACCCATGAGGTGAAGATCTGAGATAATCTGACTTCTCCTTAAATTACAGATTGTTTTTCTTTTCTTTTTCCAGATCTATTTGTCAGCTAAAAAAACAAAACAAAAGCTGCAGTATTGTTGAAAGACAAAGGATATTATCACAACACACTACACATATTAATTTGTTATGAATTCATATGTGTTCAGCTTACATGATACAGTCAGTGTGATGATATCACTCCACTCTGAGAAGAAATAGTCCCTTCTGCCCCGGCAGCTGTATCCTCCACTGTCAGACTCAGTAGCTCTGATGATTCTGTATTCATTGGATGTTGGAGGTGTGTTTAACTTGGCTGCTCTCCATTCATACGTCCACTGAGCTCCTTCACCTCCCTGAATCTCACATCTGACAGTGACTGTCTCACCGCTGTATATCTGAGTCCAGGATGGCTGCAGGGTCACAGTGGGCTTATTGGGAACTGTTCACAGAAAAATGTCCATTGACAAGAAAAAAAGTCAACAGAAGTGCATCATGATTTCTGTTTCATATAATAATAAGAGCACTCGGAGATCACAGCTCCCTCTGAAGGACAAGAGTTGTACTAAAACTTTAATGGTTTATGCTGATGTCAGCATTAGTAATATGGAAATATAGTGTAGTATATAAATATTTTTGTTCCATTGTGAAGTCATATTATGTTGTATTGAGAAAAACAAATTTGTGACCCTGACCTTTGACCTTGATGCATTACATATGAAAATTGTTTATTTTACTTTACCCAAATAACCAGAGCAGAATTGGCTGAAATCTGTGGCTTCTAGAGGCTGTAAAAACTTGAGATTTTAAGATATATTCATGCAGCATGTGAAGCTGAAAAAATGAATGGCGTGGTATTAAAAAAGATTATAGTGTGTTGTACAGCTGTCTCAATGCCATTTCATATTATATGTTACTAAAAATGGTTTCTAGATTATTTTTTATTTATATATTAAGGACAACTTTGACACTGGGCCCTAAAATGAAGGTCAAACTCAAACTCAAATGCTTAGCCAACCTAGTTACTTATGTCCTACAACGCCAATACATTGTTGTGAAATTTGAAGACGATCCATAAAAAAGGATTTATTTAAAATCTTTAGATTACCATATTTGGTGTGACGTTGATCCGATCATCTCCAAAATAAAATCAGCTTGAGCTGTTACTGGTTGCTATTATTCTAAGACAATTTTACTTTCACATAAAAGGAAAACAAAGTGTTCATTTAACAGATGCAGAAACAAAGAGTGTGATCTTAAGGTCATTGAAATAATAAAAGAAACTCACGTTTCTCCATAACTGTGACGTCACTGCTGTCCTCTGTGTAGTAAACTGGATCTCCTCTCCCTCCTCTGCAGTGGTACAGACCTCCTTGTGAGACACTAATAACTCTGTTTGCTTCCTTTCCTCTCATGAGCTGAGCTTTAGAAGAGACTGAATCACGTCTGAACCAGTCAACCTTCCAGCCAGCAGAGCCCTCCACAGAGCAGCTCAGTGTGACACTGCCCCCTGCTGGTATGATTGAACTTCGTGGTCTCAGTGTGGCTCTGGGTTTACTTGCTGTTGAAGAAACAAAATAAGTAAAATATAAAATCATTATCAAGAATAAATTTGTTACAGTACTAACTTTAAACACGAGTCATTTATCAACAAACATCAACCAGATATTAATAACCCTGCATGTGACACATATTTATACGGAGCCTATTTGCCAACATCAGTGCATCATTATCTTTGTCATTTGGCTATGATAATAAAATCAGATAAAATACAAACGAAGCATTTAACACATGGAAAACAAGGAGATTCAAAGCACTGTAGGTACTGTTTCTGTTATTGTTAGAGCACTGTGACCATCAGTCATCAGTGACATGGTTCCCACAGTAAGGTCTGTGTCATTTTCCAGCATCCTATATTTCTTCACCATGAATAAAAAGCTGCTGTTCAGGTTTTTGTTGTTGGAATGAAAAAAACTAAACATTTTACTGACCAACATAAAAGACAAGTTATAAAACTGTAAGAAAAAAGAAGTGCTTTTTCCTTATTTAGATACTCTGGATGAAAGATCTTACATGACACAGTCAGTGTGATGATATCACTCCACTCTGTGAAGAAATAGTCCCTTCTGCCCCGGCAGCTGTATCCTCCACTGTCAGACTCAGTAGCTCTGATGATTCTGTATTCATTGGATGTTGGAGGTGTGTTTAACTTGGCTGCTCTCCATTCATACGTCCACTGAGCTCCTTCACCTCCCTGAATCTCACATCTGACAGTGACTGTCTCACCGCTGTATATCTGAGTCCAGGATGGCTGCAGGGTCACAGTGGGCTTACTGGGAACTGTTCACAGAAAATATCCAGTTAGAGACAAATAGAAACATAAAAAAAAGTAAATAAATTCATACATGTATAAAACCTGATGATGTTTTGATATTTAGCAAATAACAGCCGAGTAACTGCAAAACGGCTTTAAATGTAAGACTATTTGTGACTTAATATTTTATCGTTTACATTTGGGTTGGGCAATATGTATATTTTTCCAAACAATATTCATCAGTCCAGTAAATAACAATAGGCGATATATTCACCCAGGTGACTTTTTGATGGGCCGAGCAATTAATCATGCACGGACTGATTTGCGCATTTAGAACACAGAAGAAGTCTAAACATGGAGGAACTAGTTGCCAAAAAAATACAAAGTCGCTGCTGCATTTGGGCGCACTCTGACGAGAGTGCATTTGCTTGCAGCTGGAAGAAGATGCCGTTAAAACAGCCCTATTACGTTTTTTTTGAGTTGACTGTTTCTCTTAGCTTTAACCAACATTATTAGCAAACTTACTCATGGGCAGATAAATAAATCGCTCTTGTAAAAACGACCAGTGAAAGCCTCAGCCTGTCGTCGATGGTCGATAAATACTCGCCCAACCTTAGTTTACATGAATGATCTTTTTTATTGTGTGCTCAGTTATCTGCTGTTTCATAACAACTTTGTTCAACTCTCAAAATACAAAGTCTCAGTGTTGTAAAAAATGTCAACAAATTTGTTTTCCAAAAGTCTAGTCAAAAAACTGAAAAACAAAAAATTTCTTTCATAAATATATGAACCTGAATGATCTTTTTTCTTTGCGCCACCTACTCACTGTGAAATGTGGCTTGATAGCTTTAATAAAACAAAGGGTAAAGGGTCTTGCAACTTTCAGGTTACTGATTTTACAAAAAATTTAATAAACAACAACAAACAATGGCCAAAAACACCAAATATAAAATAGTAAGCTGCCTGGAAACAGCTGGATCATTGTTAGAGTTTTTAGAGGGTCTTAACTGTTGGTGGGAAGATAATTGTTTCCTGATGTCCTGTTTAAACAGACGTGTAAATGAAAACAGGAAACTTCAGTTTGAATTGTAGATAAACTTACATGAAACGTTCAGTCTGAAGGCATCACTCCATCCTGTTAAGAGATAGTCACTGCTACCCCGACAACTGTAGTCTCCACTGTGGGACACTGAAACTCTGCTGATCCTGTATTCACTGGATGTTGGAGGGCTGTTTGTGTTGGGTGCTGTCCATTCATATTTCCACACCTTTCCTTCACCTCTCTGAATCTCACATCTGAGAGTGATTGTCTCACCAGTGAATATCTGAGGCCAGCTGTGCTGCAGTTTCACTGTGATCCTGTTATGAACTATATATATATAATAATATATAATAATAACAATAATAATATGGATAACAATAATAATAACAGACATTTTTTTTATTTCAAGTGAAATGTTCAAACTCACCGGTTTCCTGAACTGTGACTGAGTCACTTTCTGTAATGATGATATTTTTCCCTTCAGCTCTACAGGTGTAATTTCCTCCTTCAGACACTGAGATCACTCTGCCTGATTCATCAGTTTTTATGGACTTTTCTTCAGATGAGGTTTGTCTGAACCACTCATATTTTAAGTCAGCAGATTCCTTCACATCACAGGTCAGTGTCACACTGCCCCCTGCTGGTATGGTTGTGCTGTCTGCTGTCAGAGTGGCCTTGTCATGTACTGTAAGTTGGACTTACAACAAATGAGAATGAAGAAAAAAGGGGAAATTTATTTTATGGCTTTTTCAGTCATACAGGTACATCACATCTCTATGGACACTTTGGAGGGAATTGAATCTGTGCTTCCATATTAGTATTTAAAATGGTTGGTCTCAATAGAGATATCCTCCAAAGTAAATGTGATTATATTTCAGAACTCACCAGTTTGCTGAATGACGACTGGATCACTTTCTGTTTGGGATGAATTTGTGTCTCTTCTCCATCCTCTGCAGATGTACGTGCCTCCTTCAGACACAGAGATCGCTCTGCCTGATTCATCAGTTTTTATGGACTTTTCTTCAGATGACGTTTGTCTGAACCACTCATATTCTAAGTCAGCAGATTCCTTCACAACACAGGTCAGTGTCACACTGCCCCCTGCTGGTATGGTTGTGCTGTCTGCTGTCAGAGTGGCCTTGTCATGTACTGTAAGTTGGACTTACAACAAATGAGAATGAAGAAAAAAGGGGAAATTTATTTTATGGCTTTTTCAGTCATACAGGTACATCACATCTCTATGGACACTTTGGAGGGAATTGAATCTGTGCTTCCATATTAGTATTTAAAATGGCTGGTCTCAATAGAGATATCCTCCAAAGTAAATGTGATTATATTTCAGAACTCACCAGTTTGCTGAATGATGACTTGATCACTTTCTGTTTGGGATGAATTTATGTCTCTTCTCCATCCTCTACAGGTGTAATTTCCTCCTTCAGACACAGAGATCACTCTGCCTGATTCATCAGTTTTTATGGACTTTTCTTCAGATGACGTTTGTCTGAACCACTCATATTTTAAGTCAGCAGATTCCTTCACAACACAGGTCAGTGTCACACTGCCCCCTGCTGGTATGGTTGTGCTGTCTGCTGTCAGTGTAGCCTTGTCATGGTCTGTAAGTTAGAAATACAAAAAAACAAATCCCCCCAGAACAAGAGAACTATTGTCACTGCAGGTTTAATGAGAATTTTAAAAAGGCAATAATGTTTTACCAGATTTGTAGTTCTGCATCTGTTCACCACCACAGTCGATTGTAAATCAAATAATTAATGTGACTGAAGTGCAGACTTTCAGTCTTTAGTCAATGAGTTTTACCAAAAAAAATCTATAAATTGTTTAAGAATAACAGCCACTCCTATCCATTTCTGCGGGGAAAACCTGTTCTAAGCTTGATATTTTTAGCACCTGATGGCTCTTTTTAGCTTCTCGTTTGTAAACACTCTGCATACTATTTCACGTGATTCAGTTTATTTTGAAAAATCTCAACAGGATCTTGAGCTTTATTGTGAAAGGTTTATGTGGAAAATAAACAAGCAGATGACAGAACCACGCAATGGTTTAACCATCTTGTTGCGAACGTCAACGCATAAAAACAGTCGCTTGCCCGTCCGTAGTGTGGTTATAATAAATATAAGAGAAAGAGAGAAATTCTACAGTGACAATCAAAACAATGAAAAAATATTGCCGTAAACAGTTTATTTTGCGACACCACGAAACAAACAATAGCGTAATATGCAATGATAGACGTTTTCATATCGTCATCCGATATATATCGTTATATCGAACAGCCCTATATCCTTGTGTTCCTGACCACTCGACCACACTCACTCGCCTCAGCTCTCGCTCCTGCCTCCTGCCTGTAACCCAAATCTATTCTAACTCAACCTGTTCTTTACTTCCCTCACATCAGAAAGACTGAGAGAGCTGGAGGCTCTCCACCCGTGGATAATCAGCACCCACATTTATCACAGTCACCTGTTTGTCTCAGCTACTCGTATCTGTGGAAATAAACTCCTGATCATTTTGTAAGCTCTTGTGTGTGTTCTGTGTCTAAGTTTTGGTTCGGCCATGACAAAAATATAAACGTGAAGTTTAATTTAGAGTGATACTGCCATGGGTTGCTGTGCAGCAGGCACGTTAGGACCCAATATGCAGGATGTGGAAGCAGAACTAAACTCAAAACAGCTTTACTGATGAAACTTCACATGAAAACAGAAAACCCAGAGAGGGCTGAGTGCAAAAAAACTCAGATACTAACCAAGAAATAAAGAACAAACAGGGAAAACAACTATGAGGAAGCTCACGACAAAGGCTGAAGTACACACATGTAGTGTAGTGGCGAATTTCTGTCCCAAGCTTTGAAAAAAGAATTCTTCCACTTCTTAATGTGAGCTGTCCAGATTTATTTCTGACTCGTACATACAAACAAACGATGTCACGGTCAAAAAACGATTTGCTGCTTCAGCGCACATTTCCATTGCCGTCCTGGCTCATTCTAACCTGCTACCACACATGCGCTGTAATGTTTTCTTACCCGACACATTAAACACGCAGCATATATTCTCTAACAACATATTATACAAAATCAAACATGTAACATAATAACTGAAACAGTATCAAAAATATTTCTCTATAGATTGGCTCTAACATGTAGTAATCAGGGAACTAAATCGGGGAGACAAGACAGAGGGAAGAAACACCTGAAAACAAGGACACAGGACAAGGGACTGTCAAAATAAGACAGGAAGCATAAACACTGAAGCAGAGACTAAGACACAAACTTGACCCAGACAAAAGCTAAACAAACATAAAGACAAGTCTGACTAAGCACAGGAGATCTAACAGAAACACAGACTAGACTCAGGGAACACAGGAGGATGGGAAACAACCGTGAATAATAAATAAAAATGATAACTATACACACAGAATATGAATGAAAACATAATCTAAGAAAAAGTTTAATATTAGAAAAACTAAAAACTGAAAAACTACAACAAACCAAGTGAAACAGAGAATATCAAACAGATGCTGAGAGTCCAAAACTGAAAACGCTTGGTCCCAAACCCAGGATCATGACAGATACAGATCGATACTGTTCAGATTTTATAAACAGGAAGAAAAGAAAAAAAAAGCAAAATCTTACCTTCAGCATCACCATAGCAGAGTGTACTGAGCCCTAAAATCAAGATTGAAACATCATCAAACTCATTAAAAAAGGTGAATTTTCAGTTCATGTTGATCCTCAAATCAGTTTCTGAGCTCATAAACTATAAACTTTAAATGTAAAACAGCAGCGTATCCCACACAATGTTAAAATGACCCAAGTCAGCACCAATCACATTCTTAGACAAACCTTTTCACCTCCTCATGATATTTAAATAGTTTCTTTAATCAGTAACATGCAAACAGAGAAAGTCAGTGATGTACTTACAGAATAACTCCAGCACGCAGAGCAAAGAGCGCCTCATCCTCACATCCAGCTCTGCTGCTTTAACTGTTTTACTTTGTACTAAAAATTAAGCAGAAGAAAGAGATGTTGTTATTTATATAGCTAAGAGTGTAACTTCTTCTTCTGACTCTTTGTGCTTCCTTCCTTTTCACACTAAGCTCAAACAGCAGTTGTAGCTTTGACTGCAGCAGTTCCTGTATATTCAGAACACATTACCTTGTTTCTTGTGTGGTTCCATTTTTGTTTTGTATTCAAACCTGATCTGTTACTAAACCTGAAGTTGTTCTGACTTGAAGGAACTGAACCACAACCCTTCTGATAATTAGAAGATTCTAGCTGCTCTGCCTCCTCAGCTACAGCCATCCCAATGGCTCCAGCACTGTTACATTAATTAAAGTTTATTTAGTTTTAAACTTGACATTTAACTTTGGTTTTAGGTCCTGTAGCAACAGTAACTTGAGTGAATGATGCACACTGAGCAATTTTACAAAGCACAGCAACAACCATGCATTGCTTTATTGTGTTAAACAGTTTTCTTAGACTGAATTTCCTGCTCCCCGTTTACACACAAAGAGGTGTGATAGCTGCCACATACTCACTAGAGCTAATGTGTGAGCAGACAATGAATTCACTTTGGCCATGTCCACACTACACTCGCCCGGATAAATTTGAAAACGGTGTATACGTCTGAAAACGCTCCGCGTCCACACTATTGTTTTCAGTCGTTTTCACAGAATTGTTCATCCACATGGAATCGGCTGAAAACGCTTACGTTCCAGTACTGCGCATGCGTGAAAAGCAAGACCCGCCTCATTTCTGTCAGCCGCTTATTTACTTTCCGGCTCTTTGAAACGTCGCGGCAAAATGTCGAGGAAAAGCACCGAGTTTTTTTAAATGGACTAACAATGAGGTGGAGCTGTTGCTGCGAGTAACACAAAAGTACAAAGTTGCAAAAGCGAGTGAGAATTAAAGAATTTGAACAAAAGCTATCACACTGCGCCGTGAAAACGACATTTTCAAATGTATCCGCTTTGGAGAGCGTTTTCAAAAAGCTCCGTTTTCCTTGACCGTCTCATTGTGGATGGAACACCAAAACGGAGAGAAAAAGATGCATTTTCAAACCAAAACGTATTAGTGTGGACATGGCCTGATACGTTTTCGTTTAAAAACCATCTTTTTCTCTCACTTTTGGCCTTCCGTCCACACTGAGACGGTCAAGGAAAACGGAGCTTTTTGAAAACGCTCCCCAAAGCGGACACATTTGAAAACGCCGTTTTCGCGGCGCTGTGTGGACTGCGTAAACTGAGACTTTTTAAAACAATGACGCGTTTTAGTCATATGATGCAGTCATGTGACCGATTAAACTAAGCTAGCGGAGGGCATTATACAGCAGTTGTTTTGTTTGCTCTCAGTTTTGACAGCCCTATTAAAGATTAATATCAGTTTGTACATGCTCCAGATAGCTTTTCTTCAAATTCTTTAATTCTCACTCGCTTTTGCAACTTTGTACTTTTGTGTTATTCGCAGCAACAACTCAACCTCATTGTCAGTCCATTTTAAAAACTCGGTGCTTTTCCTCGACATTTTGACACAACATTTCAAAGAGCTAGAAAGTAAATAAACAGCAGACAGAAATAACGCACGTCAAATCGTCTGATGTTTCACGCATGCGCAATACAGGAACGTAAGGTTTTCGATCGTTTTAGTGTGGATGAACAACTGTTCGGAAACGCTTAAAAATCATAGTGTGGATGCGGATCGTTTTTAGACAAAAACGCCGTTTTCAAATTTATCCGGATTAGTGTAGACATAGCCTCTGATACCAAAAGTAGTCACTTGTCTGCTTTTACACACATATAAACATGAGTGATATCCCATTCTTAACCATAGGGTTTAATATGATGTCGGCCTCAGCTCTTCATCTGCACTTCAAGGTCAGATGAATGATGCCAATGAGGATGCCAATCTTCACATTTTGTACAGACAAGACAGATCGTTTGAAACAGGACATCTATGTCTACTGTGAACAACCATCTTTGAACAGAGAGGATGGCTTATGACATCAAACATCTGCCACCTACAATCTAGTTTTGAGATCCCTTCCCATATGCCTTAATGCCCAGGCCTGATGGTGGAATTGAACTCAGGACCTTCTTGCTGTGAGGCATCAATGCTAACCACCGTGCGGCCCGTATGTACACGTATATGACATACATATATGTTTCATATTACATATTTAGCAAGATGCTTTGAACATAATAACTGAGTGAGAAAAGAGGAAGTGGATAATCAATAACAATCAATAACAATTCATTCCTACAAAGAGATGACAACCAGCAAAAACAAAAAACGGAGTTTTTAAAACTTTGCATCTTGCTCTCTCTGCTGCCAGCTGTCAGAGATAAAAACATGTTTTCTGGAAGGCAACACACATATTTAGCTTAAATTGTTCTTCCTCATTTTAGTTCTGCAGCATAAGAAATAAATAGCTAAGTCATCATTGTGTTACTAAAGAGAGCCCCGCAGCTCAGTGATGACTCACAGTGGCAGATATAACACCTCTGTGAAAGCCAGCAGGCAAACATTATTTTACCATCACATTGTATCGAAACAAACACAGAATCTCTTTTAGCTCTGCCACACATGCTTCACACCGCTGATGCTGACAAACATGTTATCTTCATACATGTTTTACAAATAAACTATTCTGAGTTACCACTTTGTCAGCTCCAGTAATTCCCAAAGTGTGGGCCAGGGCCCCCTGGTGGGCTATGAAGGTAACACGGGTGGGCTGAACTGCAGTTTGAAAATACAAGTATCACAAGTTTGGTGAAACAGAGCTGATTCCACTTTCAAATGTTGTGCTTCTAGGACCAGAAGAGAAAACAGAATAGAACAGGAAAGTTTTATCATCTAAAGCTTAAAATGAGACAAACTTCACACTAGTCTAGCCTTCAAAAGTTCAGTCAGAGCAAATATTCATGAAACATTTTTTTAATGAACTTCATGATGACAGAACCCAACCAAGCCCAGGAACCACATAAGCCTCTACTTAGTTGGCAGCAATGGATACTGATCAGTGGCAGATTTTCCAAATGGATGTTGTTGTGGGATTTCTCTTTAGTGTATTGTCTTTTAATGTATTGTCTTGGTGAAATGCTTTCATGTCACTTAGTTTAGTATGGGTTGTGGGATTTCTCTTTAATGTATTGTCTTGATGAAATGCTTTCATGTTACTTAGTTTAGTACGTCTGGTTCACACCTCATTCACGCCGGGAAAACAGACGGTGAGAAACTGGTGAATGTCTCCAAGGAGGCGGCAGCCAGGAGACGGAAGCTCACACAGGAAGACTTGACCCCAGAGTGGGGAGATTCACACAAGTGATAGAGGGTCTTTCTGTTTAGAGCCAAGGTGTGAACTGCAACTGTAAAAGCCTTTTGTTCTGCGACTGTGTATAAAGGAACTTGAATTGTTCATTGTCAGAGACGACTTTCAGTGCCCCCTGACTGACGTCCCTCCTCATGCATGAGATAGCTGAAATAAAGGTGTTGTTACAACTCATCCGTCTGCAGGCTTTGGTAATTGAAATTTCCACAACAGTTTGGCGCTGTGAGCAGGGTGATCCAGTGTTCTCGCTGAAGGACGGCTCTGGGACGGCTGATCACCCGAGGTAGCAAAACGCTTGGGTCCTGCCAGCTGTTTAAAAGCAAAGAGAAAGGCAGAGTCACAGAGCCTGTGCTTCAGCGACCACCGAGATCACCTTGACGAATCGAGGGGAAACTCCTGCAGAACGGTGAGCTGTATCTACCTTTTTAACAAGTCACGAGAGTTTTGTGTCTGGCCGTGTGAGCGTTGCAGCCTTGGGAGCCCAAGAAGGTGTGTTACGACCTTCCAGGGCAAGAGCTCCGAGGGAGTCTCCGTGTAGAATTGCGGAGAGTCTTCGTGTAGAATCACGGAGTGACATCCCTAGCATCTTCTAAAAGATCCTAACTTCTTCAAAGGAGACTGGGGTGGCGGTGTTCGTTCCTTGGTCCGTGAAAGGCAAGGAACCTCACGGGGACGCCTCGTGTAGTAATATGGGATCTAGATCCAGTAGGCAGCCAGCGGAGCCGGATTAGCGGCTCGAGGGGCGGCTGCGGCATGCGTTCCACGAGGTGGCCAGGGACAAAACTCAATATTTGACTGTATGGTTAAGAAATGGGGAATTGGGTGTATGAAATATGTTGTTAAGTGGCAAAAAGTAAACGGGTTTCCCGAAAAGGGATCGCTGAGTGTTAACCAGTTAAAGAAAATAGAGGAACAGTTGCGAGAGGAAGAAGCAAAATTATTGGAAAAAGGAAAAGTTAGGACCATAGATCTCGTAGAGTAAGCGATGAGAAGGAATGCTTGAAAATGTGGATAGGGGAAGCGGAAGAAGAGAAAACAAAGCAGCTCTGAAAGAATTACCTAGAGAAGTCCATGGAAGGGAGGCTGACGCAGAGAATCTGCCTCAGCGCCTCTTCCACCTCCGTATAACACGGAGAACAAAACATCATTTCCTGTTCACGCACTGTTTGTGCTTCCCAGTACAGGCTGTTCTGCAGGGCCTGAAAGCCGATGCGGACCTGGACTCCTTTCCCTCCCATCCCGCTCTACACCACGCGTCCCACAGCCAGAGGATGCAAGCGCCAATCCTGCTACTGAGGAGCGACAGCCCCGCCAGGATGGAGCGGAAAGAATGATACTCAGATCCGACACAGCGCTCAGCAACACACGGAGCGCGTCGCAAGCTGAAAACGCACCGCGAGCTGAAGCGACGAAAACACAGCAACGGAGAGCTGTGAGAGGAAAGAACAGATGTAAGGACAGCCGCCATGGATATTACACCCTGCCTTTTGCCACGGATCAGCCTGAATATTCTCTCACTGATGACGAGCGGGACGATACAGACGACGCAGACAGCAGCGAGGAGGCCGAAAAGTTCCAGACCGGGCAGAGAACGCGGAGACAGCGACAGGCGAAAGGAGAAAGCCTGCAGCTTCCGATGGTGGAAGTGGCGGGACCCGAGGGACCTATTTTAGTTCACAGACCGTGGACACAGTCAGACATCGCTGACGCCACAAGTCATCTACCTGACCCCTCATGTCGGGTGCAAAGTTCGGTGAGCAACTCTAATTTTCTGCCAAGAATATCGCCCACGGGTCAAGAAATTAGACGCGCAGTGGCAGGCAAGCTGAAACCATGCGACCTGAGGAGAATATCGCCTCACTTGCCTGATCCTACGCTGAGGATACGACACCTGACCTATGAGCATGGAGAAAACCTTGAATATTGTACTGCAGTCACCCACCTGATGGATAAGCTGAAGGAGGTTTTCCCGGATAAAGTGGACATGTCAAAGATTCAGGCTTGCAAGCAAAGAAAGGATGAATCTGTAGACGACTTCATACATCGCATGACAACTGTGTTTGAAGCTAATGGTGGAATACCCAAAGATGACATGACGGGCGCCTCCGCCTCCACATATGAGCACCATCTCTGCGGCCATATTTTCCGGGGACTGAGATCAGATGTGGCAGCCGAGGTAAAGCATTCATACGTGGGGGGGGAAGATGAGCCGCGGCTAACGGAGCTACGACGCCATGCCCGCCACGCTCAGAGCCACCTGGATGAGAAGAAAAACAAAAGAGAGGAAAAACAGAATGCCGACCTCCATAATGCAGCCCTAACACTGTATAACGCCGTGGCAAACCCACACGGAGGTTCCCACAACAGAGGCAGTTGGCGTGGCCGAAGTGGGGAGAACAGACAAGACCGAGGACATTATCAACAACAACAGCAGTCAAGACGAGGTCGGGACGCCTGTTTTGTCTGTGGGGACTATGGACATTGGCGAGGAACCTGTCCTAACCGTGGCCGTCGTGGAAATAGGCAGCAACAACGCCAGAATTACCAAAGGCTGAGCCCACGGTGGGAGCAAGCGGACTGAGACCGGGGGGAAAGGACACCAGAGTACGCTTCAGGCTGTGGTTTGCCCACCTCATCAGAACAGGGAAGTGAAAATCACACACACATACACACACCCATTGATGAAGAAAGTGTTTCACACACACACACACACACTTTAATACATCACACTGTTGAGCATGAAGAGCAGGTCTCTTTGTCACCAGCTGGTACATATGTACATTTAAATAGCGCCACTTTATAAATCACTGCCCTTGTATAAAATGTTAGTTTGTAACCAGGAAGTAGAATTTCTTGTAGATTCCGGGGCCACCCACTCTGTACTACGCTCAGATTCTCTCTCACCCCAGCCCGTGCTGGGTGAGAAGTTCACTCATTCTGTGTCCGCATCAGGAACCATACAGAGAGAAAATTTCACCATACCCCTGTGTTGTGTAGACGGACAGGGTAGAAAATTCACACACGAGTTTCTGTGGTCAGACCTGTGCCCGGTCAATTTGCTTGCCAGAGATTTGATGTGCAAACTGAAAATAAGTTTAATCTCCTGCTATAATGGCATCACAATCACACAATCTGACTATGATTATATGATGGTGAAATATAACCCCGTGACTCCAGCTTTCGCTTACGGGTGGAAGCTGGAGGAGGGCCGCTTGTTACAGAATTCATACAAGCGACTCGCAACTGCATGCCTCAGATGTCTGTTTTATGGCTCCTGGAGAGTTGAGTTGCACGTCTCACTTTTCTCTGCATGGCCCTGATGACAGTTATGAGGAAGGATGGTGCAGAACCGAAAATGATTTACTAACTGTGACATGTATGTTTTGGAGCTCCACATTTGCTGCGCTTGCGATTTCTCTCACTGATGAGCAAAGAAACATGTTTACTATGGATGCATCCGTCCCACATGTTCCCCTGGCAAAAGCTCACAGCTGCCAGTGGGAAGACATGGGAGAATTCATGCACCGGTGCTACCGCGCTTGCGATTGGGAGCCTACAGAGGATCCCACAGTTTTGTTTTCTCGAGAAATGAAAGCCTACAGAAAAACCATGACATATACAGTCCATTGTGTCCGCTCAGTTGAGCTAGTGAACATAGCTGTCTCACACTGTCTGCTTCAAACAACACCTCCTCTAAACTCCCCACACCCCCTGCTGACAGAGGTGCCTGACGGCCTGTGGGCCTCATCTAAGTATGATGTAGGCCTAATTAAAGATTGTGAGCCTGTGATAATCACTCCAAAGTCCTCTTTTTAGACCATGCCAAAACAATATCCCTGAAACAGGAAGCCATAGAGGGATTACTCCTGTGTTTGAATCCCTGTTAAAGGCCGGAGTAATTATCCCATGCCCCACCTCTCGGTTTGCACTCCACTATTCCTGTGAAGAAAATCAGAGGACCAAATGAGCCGGTTGAGTGGCGGTTTGTGCAGGACTTACAAGCTGTGAACAAGGCTGTGATCCCCAGAGCCCCTGTGGTTCCGAACCCCACACCATTTTGTCCCAAATACCATCTGATGCTATGTGGTTTACTGTTGCTGACCTGACTAATGCATTCTTCTCTGTTCCAGTTCACCCAGATAGCCAGTTCTGGTTTGCTTTTGAGTTCCAGGGAAAGGCTTACACATTCACTCGGTTGTGTCAAGGCTACTGTGAATCCCCCACAATCTACAATGCCGCCTTAAGAGACTCTCTGTCAGACTTGCTCCTCTCCCAAGGCACAGTGTTACTTCAATATGTCGATGATCTGCTACTGTGTGCACCCACACAACAGCAGTGTCTGACAGATTCTCTCACTTTACTGACACATTTGCATCACAAGGGCCACAAGGCTAGTAAGTCAAAACTACAGTTTTGTAAAGAGCAAGTCACATTCTTAGGGCATGTGATTTCTTACAACTCTCATCAGATTTCCTCCAAGAGGGTGGAAGCTGTGATGACCATTCCAAAACCTCTCACAAAAAAACAGATGATGTCATTCCTAGGAACCACATCATACTGCCGCAATTTCATTCCACACTACTCCTCTGTGGAAGCTCCACTTACTGCACTCATACATGGTACAAGCCTGTCAGCTAATGATCGCATTTCTTGGACACCAGAGGCTGAAGCTGCCTTCATTTCCTTGAAAAAGCTGCTGCAAACAGCAGCCCGCTTTTAGCGCTTCCAGACCCATCCAAACCATATACACAAATGGTGGATGAAAAGAATGGTTTCATGTCTTCTGTTCTTTTACAGCAGCATGGTGATTCACTTCGCCCGTGGGTTATTACTCTTCCAAGCTTGACCCAGTAGCTGCAGGACTGCCTGGATGTCTCACGAGCAGTAGCTGCGTGTGAGAAGGCCGTGCTCGCCTCACGTGACATTGTAGGGTACTCTCCTCTGACAGTGCAGGTACCCCATGCAGTTTCTCTCATTTTGCTGGAGCAGAAAACTTCACACCTTTCTGCAGCTCGCTGGCTCAGGTACTCTTCCATACTGCTTGACATGCCCAACATCACAGTGAAGCGATGCACAACACTTAACCCAGCCACTCTTCTTCCCACGCCAGAGGATGGTGAGCCACACAGCTGCACTGCTGTATTGAGTGAAACTTGTACACCTCGGCTTGACTTGTTAGATGTTCCCATCGAGAACTCTGACATAGTGCTATATGTAGATGGCTCCTCTTCCCGTGATTCATGTGGAACTAACCGGGTGGGTTTTGCTGTGTGTTCTGATCATGCCACTCTCGTTTCAGGCTCATTGCCCAGACACTTCTCAGCACAGACTGCAGAACTTGTGGCGCTCACAGAAGCCTGTAAACTTGCAAAGAGTAAGTCAGCCACCATCTACACTGACTCCCGCCACGCGTTCGGGTGTGGTGCATGATTTTGGCGCCTTGTGGAGGCACAGAAAGTTCCTGAAATCTGATGGGAAGCCCATCCTCAACGCTAACCAGGTAGCAGCACTGCTGGATGCCATCCTCCTGCCTGCTCGCATTGCTGTAGTGAAGTGTGCAGCACATACAGGTAAAACTGATTCTGTCTCCCAAGGAAATGACGCCGCCGATGCAGCAGCCAAAGCAGCAGCTGAAGGAGGCCTACCCTTCCAACTTGTCTTGGCACCACTGTCCACACCTAACCTCGCTGATCTTCCTGCTGTACAGTCATTTGCCTCCCAGCCAGAGAAAACTCTCTGGCGCAGACATGGCTGCACACTGGTCGAATCCGTCTGGCGATCTCCTGACGGCCGCCCATGTCTACCTAAACACTTCTTCCCTGGTTTCTAAAATGGACACATGGGTTAGACCATGCGTCCAAAGGGGGGATGCTACAAGCAGTAACATCGCTATGGTTCACCAAAGGGTTTTCCACAGCAGCTGAGAGGTATTGTAAAAGGTGTCTCATTTGTGCGACCAACAATGTGGGACGCCCAGTACAGGTAAACACTGCAGCACATCCCCACCAGACATGCCTTTTGACCATCTAATGATGGATTTCATTGAATTGACACCAGCCGAGGGAAGAAGTATTGTCTAGTAGTAGTGGACATGTTCTCTAAGTGGGTAGAAGCATTCCCCACTAAAAGTGCAGACAGCAGTGCAGTAGCAAAAGCCCTCCTGTCAGAAATCATTCCCAGATGGGGTATCCCGGGAAAAATCACAAGTGATAATGGTACTCACTTTGTGAACCAGGCATTGAAGGAGATCAGCAAGCAACTAGGTTTCAAATTGCAAACACACTGTGCATATCACCCACAATCTGGAGGTGCTGTGGAGAGAATGAACAGCTCCTTAAAGTCCAAGCTGGTAAAGTGCTGTGAAGAAACTGGCCTCACGTGGCCAAAAGCACTTCCCCCTCGTGCTAATGTATGCATGCGCTTGTGAACAAGACCTCCAGCACACCTCAGCCCTTATGAGGTGTTGTATGGACGACCTGCCAGAGTGGGAGCAGAACCCCCAAATGGACTGGCATGTCCACAGAGTTGTGCAACAGCGAAATGATTGTGTACTGTCAAAATCTCTCCAGGACTCTCTCTCAGGTACACCGAGCAGTGAAAGCAGCCCTGCCCAGGCCAGCAGAAGGACCCCTGCACCCATTCAAACCAGGAAACTGGGTGCTAGTGAAGGATTTCAGGAGGAGACACTGGAAGGCGAAGCGGTGGCTGGGCCCTTTCCAAGTCCTATTGACCACACAAACAGCGGTAAAGGTTGGAGAACGAGTTACTTGGATCCACGCCAGCCACTGTAAGCTGTTTGGAGAAGAACCACCCAGAACGGAGGAGCAACCAGAAAAGACAAACGGGGCAGAATAATCCCCGCACCTCATTCAGGTAGTAGGCAGTCTACCCTCTACCTGCAACAATGCGACAAGCCAGGAAACACCTCATCATTGGGGTAGCTCTGATGCTCTTCAGTGGGCTGATTGTTGCCCTCTGGTGGAGCCTCTGGAGAGATCAGCAGCCGAGCACCATGTCAACATCCAGGGAGGCTCGGGCAACAGAAGGAGCAGCCCACGACATGAGAGACAAATGCCTTACTGAGTATGGTGGATACATTGAGCTACACTATACGTATGCGACTACCCAGACCTTCAGCTTTGATCTGTGCAATGTGATAGACTGTAAAGGCTATAATGAGAGCTGGAGAGGTTATGATGTTTATTTGTGCATATTTGGACATGGCGTTCCGGGACACCAGAAGTGGTGTCCAAGTTGGAGTTTTGTGTGGTGGCATTCCAGGCCGGGTACTGGGGAGAACAGGTAAAATCAACAGAGGGTAAGATAAAAGTAAGAACAGTTTTTCCTTTGTTAGAGCCCAATTGGCGACTGGTACCGCCTGAACCCATTACTGCTAACAATTAAGAATCTGAATTGGAACCCATTTTCCAGGAGACCAAATTTCCCAGGACAATGTCACGACTCCAAAGAAGACTCCTTTTATTTAATCATAGGAGTGGACCAGGCCGGTGCAGACACAATGGGCATAATAAAGGTAAGACCAAACCACAGTATGACCCCTGCTAATGCAACAGAGGTCACCGCCACCATAGCCAAGCAAATGTTCAGACCACTGGCGGACCCTTTTGTAAATTATCTGAACATCACCTCCCAGAGAATGTTGTGCAAGTAGAGACGGGTTACATAGACAAAAATACTTGGCTTGACTGGATAACATACACAGCCGGGTAAACAACATGACAGACTGTGTGGCCTGCTCTGCAGCCCGCCCCACACTGTTCACTGTGCCTGCCCTTTATTGTTTTGGGAGGACAGGCCAGGCTTTGATTGCATGCTTCAACTCCACATGAGGGAGAGGGTGGACCATGATTGCGCTGTATTGAGTACTCCTTTCCCAGTGGTAAGGGAAAGTGCCACCCCCTGTGTTCTCCCCAAAGGCCGGAAATTATACGTGCCTAACTAGGGTAAATGCCACCCCTGTGGGAGCTTCTGAAAGTTCATGGTGTGCTAAAATAATAAATGTCACAAAATGGGAGAATATGAGCAGCATTAATGTGGCTCGAGCCGATCTGTTCTGGTGGTGCGGTGACAAGGTGTTAAGAGACACTCTGCCCAGCAGCTGGTCAGGAACCTGCACCATTGTGAGGTTGGCACTCCTATAGTGTTAGCAGGGTCCCATGCCTCTGCAGAGGCCCATGTAAGAAGGGCCCGTGGGACCACAACGGAAGATTTTGATTTGACTAAAACTCCCCAACTTATATAGATGCTATAGGTGTCCCCAGAGGTGTCCCTGATGAGTTTAAATTGGCCAACCAGGTTGCAGGGGGTTTGAGTCCATCTTCTTATGGGTAACTCGAATAAGAATGTAGACAGAATCAACTATGTACATTACAATGTCCAACGACTGGCCAATCTGACACGGGATGCAGTGGCGGGCCTATCCGAACAGCTGGCTGCCGCATCCTTGATGGCCTGGCAGAATCGAATGGCTCTGGACATGCTCTTGGCTGAAAAAGGGGGGGTCTGCACTATGGTAGGTCCTCTGTGTTGCACCTTCATTCCAAACAACACAGCCCCAGATGGCACTGTAACCAGAGCCTTGGAAGGTTTGCGAACACTGTCATCTCAAATGACAGAGGACTCGGCATTACTAACCCCTTAGACGGGTGGTTCAACAAACAGTTTGGGAAGTATAAGGCCATAGTGATGTCGTTGTTAATGTCCATAGCCACTTTTATTGCCATTCTCACATGCTGCGGCTGTTGTCTGATCCCATGCCTCCGCACCCTAGTGAGTAGATTAATCACAGTGGCACTGACAAGAGAAGGCGAGTCTCCCAAATTGCAGCTTCCCCTATTGCAGGCTGAAGATTACAGTGATAATAGCCAGAGCGAGGATGATTGGGATGAGTGAAATTATTTTCCTGACACTGTAAGAATGATGCATATTGTGAAACCTTTTTGAGTGTGCAATATTGCTGATGTAATTAACAGAATGTTAGGAAGAGAAACCTTGTTACTAGTGATTGAGATGCAATCAAGAGGGTGGGAACTGTTGTGGGATTTCTCTTTAGTGTATTGTCTTTTAATGTATTGTCTTGGTGAAATGCTTTCATGTCACTTAGTTTAGTATGGGTTGTGGGATTTCTCTTTAATGTATTGTCTTGATGAAATGCTTTCATGTTACTTAGTTTAGTACGTCTGGTTCACACCTCATTCACGCCCGGAAAACAGACGGTGAGAAACTGGTGAATGTCTCAAGGAGGCGGCAGCCAGGAGACGGAAGCTCACACAGGAAGACTTGACCCCAGAGTGGGGAGATTCACACAAGTGATAGAGGGTCTTTCTGTTTAGAGCCAAGGTGTGAACTGCAACTGTAAAAGCCTTTTGTTCTGCGACTGTGTATAAAAGGAACTTGAATTGTTCATTGTCAGAGACGACTTTCAGTGCCCCCTGACTGACGTCCCTCCTCATGCATGAGATAGCTGAAATAAAGGTGTTGTTACAACTCATCCCGTCTGCAGGCTTTGGTAATTGAAATTTCCACAACAATGTCAACAGGTGGAACTCACAGAGCAGCAGATGACTGAATTTCTGCAGTCTCTGCCATCAGCACAGGTGGAACAGGAAAGTTTTTACTCCTTTCCCTGTTTCAAAGAGCCATGAAATCCTTGAATGTAAAGACTGACACACTTGTAAGCCTTATGAACCCCCAAATGCTCTGATTGTTGGATGTCTTCAAAACCTTGTGATGAAATCTGCTTGGCACAACCACAGTAAGCTGTATCAGAAAGAAAATAAAGCAAAACAAAAATAAATAAATAAATATTGTTTTTTTTTTGTTTTTTTTTAAGTACTTAGATGAGGAAGTCAGTTTTTTGGTTGCTAGTTCACTGTGAGAAATGCCTAGAAGCAAGTCAGGTGTAGATACAGCCCTATTCTCTGGTCCACCTCGCTCGACTTGAGCTTTAAGTGCCTCCCTTGTGTAATGACACACGGTGGGTTAACTTCAAGAATACATTTAAGCTGATGCATCACTGCCCCAGAGCTAAACAGGTGAAACAGCTGCCAGCAAAAATCAGCACCAGACCAGTTTTTGCTTTTTGCCACATGTCCATAATGTGAGAATCATCTCACCTTCTGCATCAGCTGAACCTGTTTGATGTTTTGTTATTAGACTAATGTGCTAATCACAGTTTGACCATAATGAACACCAACTTTGAACCTGAGGAGCGCATGTCACCAGGACACCCTAGATCGAAGGTTGATCACTTTTGTAATCGTATGATCAGATCTGCAGCCCTATGTTCAAGAAGCTGAGATGATCGCCACCTGGTGGTGAGTTGGATCAGGATTCTGAAGGAGGCTGGGGACCTGACTGCATCGTGTTCTTCTTCTCCATTAGTGAGGCAGCTGCACAGAGCTGCTGCTGCAAGGTTGTTGGCGCCTGTCGTGGTGGTATTCCAGATGTTAGACTTAAGAGGTAAAGACAGCCATCAGGTTGAAGACGTCAAACTCTCAGGCTTTATTAGCTTGTGGGACCTCAGAGGAGGCTGACAGGTACATTCAGGCCAAGCACAGTGCAACCCTGGCAGCAGCTGAAACTAAAACTCAGGTGTGGTAGGAGAGTAAAAAGTTTATAGTGCATCTGGAGCACTGCTGATGTCAACTGAGGATATTGTAAGCAGTAGAAGGAATACTTCAAAGATCTGATTGAAAAGCCTTCCATAGAGGATTCAGTCTGGGGATGAGGGGGCTCCATTAATAGGAGTGAGGTCGGTGATGTAGTGAACTTATTAACAGTACCTATTAACATTCACAGGGTAGATGTGATACTTTAAGATGTGGAACTTAAAAATACCAAAAACCAAGTGCAAACGTTTTGAAACGCCTGTTTTGTGGTGACAGTTGAAGGCAGCTGTATGAAGGCAGTGTGAGAAATTTATTTTCATGGTTTCACAGCACGTCAGGTTTTTTCCTGTAGTTTAGCATGTGTCATCACTGCAGTGACACCATTTTTAATCTGTTGTCACACACTGTCATCATACTTAAATGTACCAATGATAATTATTACTGTTATTCAGGTACAGGGAGCACATATAAAGATGTGTCTGCACACAGAGAACAAAGTGAAATTCCCACTGTGACCTTTGAATTCCCTGTTAATTCTCTGCTATGAGCTGATAACATAAAACAGCACATCTGTAACACAGAAGACTTCAGGCTGAAACCACAGGCTGCATTTCCTCTTTTCTAGGTGGTCACAAACCACGAGGCCTTTCAGTGGATAAAAAAAAAAAGCCTCTGGGAGGATAGAAAGTAACCACCAACAGTCATTTACACACATGTGGGTGTAAAAAGAGATACAGAAGACTAAAGCAGCTTAAAGGGACGACAGTAAAGGCATACAGAGCAGTAGTTAATAAAATTCTATTTATTTACAGTAAAATCCTGTATTTTAAAGCCAACTAAAAGATGAACTCTTCCCAAATAAAACAATAAAAACAAGCCAGGCAATGAAAAATAAAATCACACAGAGCAAACTAGCAGTGCAAGAGTATACTATGCATATGGTGACAACGGCCTTAAAATAAATCACAATAATATGGTAAAGATATACTCTGTCGTCTATCAGTTGTAAATCACCTGTTACTGGGTCTGGCTCCTCCTCCAGGTCTGACACTGGTTCCAAAGAAACAGCTCCACAGCCTCCTGCCACGGCTTCCTTTATGTGCTCTTTGCTCTAAGTTTAAGTTTACCTCACTGCCTTCGTTGGGAGGATGAGGTTAGGAAGTAACAAAAATACTTTTCAAAATAAAAGCATACAAGCAAAATACATATGCTACAAAAGTGTACTAACTAACACAGAGTGTGATACTAAAATTATTTCCACCAAGTGACAACAGCACTGAAGGCTGCTCAGAAGAAATAATTCATCCTCTTTCACTTCTAAGACTCATCACACTTTGTTTTTTATAGACACAGTTTTATTGTTTTATTTATTGCAACATGCCATGGCAAATAATAGACTCTGAAGTCAAAGTCTTCAACTTTTATCTTAAAATATTTAACATCCAGCCAAGCAGATGAAGTCATAAAAAATTACTCCCTCTGTTGGCAACCAACTCCAAACACAACCCAGTGATTATATTTTGTACTAAAGTACTACACAAAACGTCCTTAAACAATGACTTGATGTATTTTTGATAATAAATACTTGCAATAAATAACTTAAAATATTGTAGTAACACATCAGGTAGCAAAGAAGCTGAACACAGAAGGACTAAATGAGCAAATCACAAATCAACAATCAGGAAAACAGCTGCTTATGAAATTCCCACTGTGCTCTTTGAATTCCTTGTTTCCTCTCTGCTGTGTGAAGTTTGCTGAAAACATAAAACCTGCTGAACAGAAGATTTGTGGCTCAACCCACAGGCACAGCCAGGAATCATGAGAGGTTTCAGTTTCCTCTGATAAAAAGGCAAAAAGCAGAATAGACAGTTTGTTACAGACGTGTAAGGACGACAGACCGCTCAGAAGAACAAAGAAGTTGTTCTCTGTCATCATGTTTCCAGTTTTGTGTGATATTACTTTTCAAACAGTCACACCACTGTAGCCTGTACTACTCTACAGGTTTAAAATACACCCATCAAAAAATATACACAATTCTTGCTTTCTTCAGACTAGGGCTGCCACAAACGATTATCTTGATAGTCGACTAATCAGATCGTGCATCCATTGGACGTAAAATGTACAGCTTATTGCACCAGCATGCATCTGCTCTTATATAACTATCATTAGCTTACAGCTTCAAGTGTTTAAGATATGTGCTAACTAAAAATAAAGAGAAGATGATAGTTTATTAAACTTTAATGAAATTTGCAGATTGTCTCAGTAAAGTTTAATAATAAACTCGGCCATATTGTCGGAGCGCTTTTGCCAATATGTGATGTCTTGATAAACCGAGCAGATATTTGAAGATATTTGAGCTACATTCTCGCCTGAAAATATCTTAAAAGTTTATTTTGTGACCCAGAAAGAGTAATATTAAAACTAACTAGCTGCCACTATTGTTGGAAACTGGAATTGGCTTGGCTGCACTATGAATTCTGGGATAGGTTGGGCCACAAAGGATACACCCGACTCATCCTTCAAATCTGGGGAAATGAAGGACGCATTTGGAGGAGTCTTCGAATTTGGAGTGTAACGTCGCTGTAACGTAATCGGCCTACAAATGTGGCCTCCGAAGGATGCAGCCCCCGAATTTGGACCCCTGAATTCTTCTTCTTCGGGGTTTATCAGTAGCTGACATCCTTGTACATGCAGTGCTGCCATCTTCTTCCAACTTCCTTCACTCTTCTCTTTACCTTTAACACTAATAGTACAATCTTTTTCAGTACAGAATATAAAATATAAATCATTAAAGTGATTTATTTTTAAAAAAGTGAAAGCCTGATATGGTGACAGTTGTAGATAACATGGTTAGTCTAAGTGACCGAGGGTGGAGACAAGTTCCTGACCTGAATGAATTTCTCAGTCCACCCCGGAGTGAAAAGCTTTATTATGACGAATAAATACTGCACTGCTCTCAGTGGTTTCACATATTTCAAATGAAACTCAGTAAAAACGTTTTCTACTGTGCCCATTTGTATGTTCTTCATGGTGGAGACGAGGAGCTGCTGGGTGTTCTTCATTCATATATTAAGTTTCATTTATGAGTGTTTCAGATGCTTCCTCTGCAGCTGTAGATGCTTCCTCTAGAAGTGGTTTATCAGGCCTTGTTATTTTCAACACCTATTAACTTAACATGTTCAAAGGCTTCATTATGTCTGTGCATGTAAAGACATTTCTCGTTGGGACCCGGATGTATGACTCCAAAAACTGAATTGTAGAACTGAAATTGAATGGTGAGACGTGAAACTGAAAGCATTCAAGAGCAAAATTTAGGATGGAATACAATTTCAAATTAAATTAATTAATTTTAAAAATATAAAAATTCAGTTTCAATTTAGTGATGATCATTTTCAAACCAATACACTGGATTTCAAATTAGGCTAATTCAAATTCAGTTTTAGAAGCTTTTATTCAATTTGAGCAATTCAGATTCAATCTGAGTATTTCAAATTCATATTTAACTTCTTCAAATTCAGTTTCTAATGGCACAAAGTTCTGCCCATACATGTGTCTCTTTATGGATTCATTTGATTTATAAACATAAATCAGACCTTCTAATTCTGTAGCTTGCTACGCTATCTGCTACGCTATCTTGCACCATGTGGAGAAACTTACAAAAAAAACTGTTGACTTCTTTATTTTATGTTAAACGCAATGGGACAGGTACAGGTAAATGACACACCATCAGTTTGAATGTTATTTATTCATTTAGTTCATTTGGTGGGGACATACTTCTAACTATAAATGGTAAATGGCCTGTATTTGTATAGCACTTTACTAGTCCCTAAGGACCCCAAAGCGCTTTACACATCCAGTCATCCATTCACACACACATTCACAAACTGGTGATGGCAAGCTACGTTGTAGCCACAGCCACCCTGGGGCGCACTGACAGAAATAAATAAGAATAAATGCATGAAATGAATAAAAATGTTTAAAATAAAGCAAAAAACAAACAAACAAACAAACAAAAAAACAAAAGAAAACAAAAAAGAAAAGAAAACAAGAAATACTTACATTCAAATCCGTACAATACTGATCAGATGACTTTTATATAATGTAGATTTTTGAACAAATACAGTAAAAGTATGCGTTGGTGCCTGTACTAGTACTTCCTAATGTAACACTGCTGACTTTAACTCAAGCTATCAGCTACTAAAGATCACATATTTCACACTTTGTTCTCACTGATGTTGAAACAGGAAACATTCAGTTAAGTTTTATATAAAAAAGCTTTAAGAATGAATATAAAAAAACTGCTGACTATATAGAGCATAGATTTCAAATAGGAATATGATTTATGCTATAAGAGAGTACTAACTATATGATATTATGATTTAATATTGTAACTGTACATAAAGCTGAGCATGTCTGATATTTGGGGAGCAGAGGAGCAAGAGTGGCTTCATAAAAAGCTTCTTCTTGGCTTTGCTGCTACAGCTCTCCTCACTGACCTGTAAGACAAGCACAAAAAGACAAAGTGATTTCCAACATGTAAAGATATTATGAGCTGAAGACATTTAATAATGTGAAGAATAAATCAGCCTGCATGGCAGCAGAATTACTGAGAGAGCTTCCTGATGTGACTTCAGAATAAACTGCTGCATCAGCTGCAGGACTTGATTTTCCTGTGAATGAAGAGAAGATCATTGAAAACAATAATATCATTAACCAGGAGGAAACTTGATGTCTCCACTAATGCAAAGAGTAAGATAGATTTTATTAACCATGTAATGAATACTTGTGAATACCTAAATATAAACTGTAAAATAAACAGATTGACATTTTAAGAGCAGATAAACATGTTGAACAATATTCAGTGGAGATGATGGCAGACTTTGCTCACCTTTGTTTTTCTTGGCTTTTCCTTTTTTGGGCTGTTTGACCTCAGCATACATCAGACTGTCCTCTAAAAGAGACGTCAGAGCTCAGGACACATTTGTTCAGCACAGATATGATACAAAGATGTTGGATACATTTGAGATTTAAACTTTTTACAACTACAGTGAAAGAAATCCAAGTGAAATCATTTGTTGTCTGTGACACTTCAGCTTTGCATGTGTGTGTTTTGTGATTGAGGTCTGGGTCAGAATCTGTGGATGCTGTGATTCAGTAAAGCTGAAACACTGATTAGTAAGTGAATAACTAAACTCCATGTTGACCTATAATTACCTGCAATATAATGATGTGATGACACATTCAAGTACAAACACTGAATGAGACTGTTGTGACTGTACCTGCAGCTCCCGTCTTCACATTAGTGTAAACAGCACTCTGCTCTGGTTTATGATGCTTCCCTGTTAAGATGATCGAATCCACAAAAGAAAAAGTATTAACACATTTTTAAACATTTCAAAAACTTTCCAGGCTTTTCTTCTACATTGTATATGTTTTGTGTACTCACGCTTATTAACAAAGTTTTCCAATTCAATATTAGAGTAAATGACATCTGGGGGTTTATCTGCACCTGAAATGTTCATATTTTAGTTACACAACTGTAAACCAATGACATGGTGCCAGTTTCCTTAAATTCAAAGTCTGTTTCATCTCTAGCTGCTCTGTGCTTTTCACATAATATACTGCACCAGTGTTTCAGTGGCTCACACATGAAAACCAACATGACACATTTTTCAAAGATAAATGCAAAAACAGAAAAACCTTTTACGGAGGTTCATTAGTTGTGTTTAAATCAACACCAGGACTATCAGATATTTTCAGACCATGAACCCATCATGGTGTTACTGTTTGTGTTGTTCTGATATAAAACAATACTTTTGTGCATGTAGTCAGTTGGTTATTTGGATGTTTGTCCAACTGGATTTTCATAAAAACTGCTGAGCACAAACTGAATCTAAGACATTATGGAGATCTGGAAAGACCAGATGTGGGAAGACAAGCGTCCTAGTGTCAGCTGCAGGGACAGTAGGGAGACCTCCCCCCATTGTTCCACCACCACAAGATGTTCCAGGATTAATGGAGCAAAGCATCAATGAAGGGTGGCTCTCAGCTGATGATCCTTCAGCTACCATGATGTCACTGTTGGAGGTGCAACAGGCAACAATGTGTAGCAGGTAACTTCCTGCCTGTACTTCCTTCAAGGTCCCTGAATGGTTGACCCGGGTTTTGATGTTTTGGTTTCTCTGGTTTTCTATTATTGATAATTCTTGGTTTCATAGTTCTGTATTTTGTATTGTTGACATTCTGGCATTCTCGTATGATGTTATGGTTACATTCTGGTTATTTATTTATTTATTTATTTAATGAGAGGTTGTTTATCCCCTTGTGTATTCTCACTCTGTTCTTTCTCTCTGGTCTCCATGTTTTGTCTACTGTCTGCTTCAAGCTCGTGTGTCTTAGTCCAGGTCTCAGTGTCAGTCATTTCCTGTTTTATTTTGGTCTCTGTTCTCGTCTGTATCTTGTGTCTAGTTTTACATCCACCCAAGTCATTCTGTTAAACTCTTTTCCATTAGTAACTACTCAGGTCGGCTCGCCATGGTTTTCAGGGTTTTCCATCAGGTCATAGTTCCTGTTACCAGGTACTTTTTCAGTATTTACTCAGCCGGAGTTCCAAGCCATCCAAGGCAATCCCAAAATGTGACGTCATCAGCCTGCATCACACTGATTGGCTGGTCAGTGGTATCACTTGATGACTTATGAGAGTATTTCATTGATGAAAATCAAAACCATTTTTGAAACCCAGCAATGAGGAAAACAGCTACAAAAGCAACATCATGGTCCCAGAGTCAGACGAAAATTCACAGACGGAGCAGCAGGTATATCATCGCCTCAACGTCCACCTTTGTTGTAGCGTGTGACGCATACTAATTACATCATAGGATGCTCAACCACGTTGCTATGAGGACGACCACGCACATTAGTTGGTACTTGATTGTAATAGAAATCCAGTCAATACGATTTGAATAGTTGTGAGTTGATCCAAGTAGGTACTAATGGAAAAGGGGCATTAGTTATCACCGTGTTCCCACCTGTTTCCCATCATCTCATTATCCTGTGTTTTATAGACTGCCTCAATCTTCCTTTACTGTCACATCCTTCATCATAGTTTGTTTTCCTAAGATTGGTAGAAATTTGGTTTCTTAGTTTTTGTTTTTGTTTTATTTGGATTACTTTCCAAGTTCTGTGATAAAGTTGTGTTTTAGGTTACTAACCGTGACAGATACTCAATGAAATGTCAATACTACTACTACTAGTACTATGACTACTACTACTACTAATTAGAGATGGCACGATACCACTTTTTTATGTCCGATACCGATACCGATATCATAAATTTGGATATCTGCCGATACCGATATGAATCCGATATAGTGTGTTTTTTAATCAATAAAACTGTTTTTTTAATATCTTGCTGCATTTTGTATAAGTTCATACTCAAGTTTAAGTAAACAACAACACTAAAGCTATTCTGTTATACCTGTATGTAAAAAATACACTGCACCCAAAATATTTCATAGTTCAGCAACACTGATCAATCTAATAAACTTAAACCTACTCCATCCTTCCTATTCTGGTATTTTAAAGAGTACTTAGCAGAAATATTAAGCAACCTAACTAATAGGGTTGCAAACTCCCAGCAAAAAAAAATAGGGAACCACCCCCCACCCTCCACCTCATGATGCTTAATCGATGTAATCAACTTTAATTTGATGCAGTGTGAAAAAAAATGCACAGAAATAAATTATTTTTCAAGAATAATTAAATAGATTCAACATCTTTCTTCTACAGAATTGCAGACTGCACAGATCGTACCTTCCCAAAGGAAAAAGTACTAAAGCTTACTAGGGTATATTAGACTTAACAGTTACTATATACAGTAATGGACTTCTATACATTTACATCAGATTAAAACTTTGGGTGTAAGATTCAGATACTTGTTTATTAAAAGCTAGACATTTTAAATGAGAATAAGAAAGAAAAGTATGTCTTTGTGCCCCCTTTTCCCTGTTCATGCCCTATCGGCCCCCCTGGCTAAACTTTGCTAGATCCGCCCCTGCACAGTTACCAGCCGTCAGCTACGTAGAAAAGGATCCTGGTGTAGAAAGTAATATTAAATAAATTCTAACAACAGCTTATCAAGCTTAAACGTGCAGCTGTTGTTCAGCCGCTGGTTTCCTCTTTCTGGTGCAAAGTGGGCGATAAACAAAGAAGAGAGACGGACTCGCGACAGAAAAGCCGATCAGCTGATCATTAAGCAGTTTTACGATTGAAGTAGGAGCAGGAAGGTGAGGGAGAGAGAGGCAGTTGCTCCATATATCGGTTGTTAAGCTTAACGCTGGAACGCTTTACAAACATTCAGAGATGAACTTACACACTTGCTTTACTTCTCTCTGGGATAACTTCCTGGAGATGAAATGCTGGTTTGGTAGTGAGGCTACAAATACACACAGCCGCTCAATCACGTGATGCATACTGCTCCGACGTGCTACGGTTATGAGCCGAGTTAGGCCGTGTCGCAAGTTTTGTGAGGTGTTTTTTTGATATTTAATGGATCGGATTACATTTTTTATTTCTCGCCGATATCCGATCCAGTAATTTAGGTCAGTATCGGACCGATACCGATACGCAGGGGTGGAAGTAACGAATTACAAATACTCACGTTACTGTAATTAAGTAGATTTTTTGGGTACTTGTACTTTTATGAGTAATTTTTCTAGTGTGTAATTTTACTCATACTTGAGTACAACTTACACCATGTAATCTACTTCGCTACTTATAAAATCAAAAGTCGCTACTGAGTATGCCCACAATTTGAATTAATATTCAAACCTTTCGTCTGCATTTTTGCAGCCAATAAGGCCGTGCAATCGCGACCGCGCCAATTTAAGCAAAGAATAAACTCCGCTGCAGCAGCAGACACAGGTGTCTAGAGGTGCTAAATGGTGGAGTATAAACTACTTTATAGACGGAAGATTTGGAGACAAAGAAGCCAAAATGGAGACAGAAGACAACACTGTCAACCATGAAAACGACGTAGATAAGACGGAGGACGAGTGCCCGTGGCCGTACCTGGAGGAATTTTTCATGTACAGAGGGAGAAAAGGAGACAGCGTCCAGATGCAGTGCAAACTTTGTTTGACCTCTACAGTCATTTCAGCTTACAAGACTTCAGCGTCTAATCTAAAAAAACACATTGAGGTAAGAGGTTTTACAGCTATACGTGTACGATATTGCTTTCTTATTTTTCATGTGTGTTAAGGTTATTAGTTTGGCTAAGATATTGTCACCGCCATTGGTTAGCCTGATATTAAAATAAGACGGAGCTAGCTAACGTCCGTGTGTGTGTGTGTGTGCATGCATAATTGAGCTACAATTGGTAGGAATGTTTTAGCTTATTATTTGGACAACCACCGTCATTACAATAAATTAAATCTGCAGTCATTTAAAACTCACAGGCCTACAATCAGCTCGCCTATATTTAAAAAAACAAAACTGGAATTAATCTTCCAGCTCTCAGCTGACATGTACCAGAGCCCGATTGATGGATAAGTTGATCAGTATCATTGGCCTGATATAGGTCTATCATAGTGACATGGCTCTTAATCAGTAGGGTTATACGTTTCCCAATATGATATATATTTTTTTAAAGAACATAATGTGGATTGTTTTTATTTGTTAGCTGTATGGGCAGCATTTTTGTGTATGTGATCCCTTTTCTTAAATTAGATTTGCTATATACACATATTTTGCTCTCTTAGTATTTTTAGGACCTGACTGATACTGAAAACTTTAGGGTGATACTGATAAAAAGGAGTTAAATATTTAGATACTGATACATTGGTCGATACTCTTTTTACAGATAGTATACAGATTACAGAACTTAGAATGTATACAGAAATACATGTTTTTTGCAATAATCGTTCAAAATTGGTTTACACTTGTGAATAAATACAGCAATATATCTGCAAAATTTGACCTAAATTCATCACTCTTTTATTCTATGCTAAACAGTCAAAGATTAGCTCAAGTCTAGTTGAATGATGTTTTAAAAATGTGTTTTCCTTTAGTGTTAATCACAGTGATGTTATGAAGTAATGTATGAATCTGACGTATGATAATATTTATCTCTACAGAGAAAACATCCATCGAAGATTGAGCGGTACAATATCACTGTGGCATCAACATCTCGTCAGCGAAAGACCACAGCCACACCAACAAGCTCTCAGCAAATACACAAGCCAAGTTACCAGACCTGATGTTGAGAGCTGCAAACAAACATGTTCCACAAGCAACTGTTGACAAGCTTGTCATCAATTTCATATGTAAGAGTCTACAGCCATTTGCAGTGGTAGAACAGCCGTCTTTCAAAGAATTAGTTACCACATTACAACCTCAAGCCAAAGTCATCTCCAGACCCACTGTCCGTGCCAGAATCTGTGAAGCTGCTGATCACATGAAGATGACTTTGGTTGCAGCATTGGATAAAGTCAAATTTGTTGCTACCACTGCTGATTGTTGGTCAGCTTATCAGAAAAGTTACCTTGGAGTCACATGCCATTGGATAGAGGAAGAGTCCCTGGAAAGAAGATCTGCAGCACTAGCGTGCAAAAGGTTGAGAGGGTCTCACACATTTGACATGCTTGCTGGTGCGCTTGATGATATCCATTGCCAATACAAGATTAGAGGCAAAGTTGTAAGAACCACAACTGATAGTGGATCCAACTTTGTCAAGGCCTTCCACATGTTTGGGGCACAAAATGATGCAGATGAAGCTGAAGATGAAGCAGACCCAGAAACTGACCTGACTGACCATATTGACTACCATGAGGCAAGTGCAATTCTTGATGAAGACTCTGGTTTGGAGTATCAACTCCCGCCTCATCAGCGATGTGCATGTCACCTGCTAAACCTTGTGGCAACAACTGATGCTGCCCTAGCAGAGCATGAATGACACCTACGAGAGGCTCTCCCGTGCAACCTTTGCAAAATGCCAGGCCATTTGGAACAAAACTGGCGGTCTCATTTAGCTAATGACGTGGTAGAGGACAAGTGTGAGCTACAGATCATTCGTCCCAATGCAACATGGTGGAATTCAACCTACCTTGCCATTGAAAGGATAATACGCATCATTGATGAGAAGGGGAAGATGCCATCAGGAGCATTTGTGAGGAGTTCAAGATGAAAATGTGAGTAAAATTGGACACCTACCAATATGGTTGCAAATTTTGTGAATTTTCCTTAATGGATGGTTAAAAACGTGAGCAGACTCTTAATATTAAATCAGAAGATCCTTATTATAGTCATGGTGGGTTTTGTTGTTGTGTCTTACAGGTTGAGTCCTGCAGAAGTTGCATTCCTTAGGGAGTACTGTACCACCATGAAGCCACTGGTGAAAGCTTCAAACATCCTTCAGTCTGAGTCCACTTCCTTTATGGGATGGCTCCTGCCAGTAATCCAACAACTACTGTCCAAACATAGCAGGCTGGAGACATCAAGCAAGACATGCGTGCCACTCATCAGAGCCCTGCAAAATGGCCTTCAAAAGCGTTTTGGACCGATGATGGAGGATCCAGAGTTGGCTGCAGCTGCAGTCCTCTTACCCAAGTTCAAGACTTCCTGGACTGACAGAGCAGATGTAATAGAGGCTGGTAAGGATTCATGTGATCCCATTTTGTGTGTATTTTTTACATTTGAGCACATGCTTAAGTGAGTATTTCACCTAATATGTTGTAAGTTATTGATGGTCTGTCCTGAATACTAAACAATCCTTTTTGAGAATTTGCCGATTTTAAATTTGTGTTCAGGAATAATCACTGAAATTTAAATAACAAAACTGTGTTATCTACTTGAAATTACAGCCTTGACATACATCAAACAACATCTTGAAACGATGGAGCATGAGAGTGAGGATCAGCAAAGAGAGTCATCTGATGAAGATGAATTCTTCTCCAGACCAATCTCCAGAAGGCTGCAAAGTGCAGTTGAGCTTGATGGTTATCTTGCTTGTGCCACAGACACTATGGAGCTGCTGCACTCCTTCTCAGCCATCAAAAACCTCTCTTTTAAACTGAACACAGCTCTGCCTGCTTCTGCCGCGTGTGAACGACTTTTTAGCTGTGCTGGTTTACTCTTCACAGCCAAACGAAGTCGGATAGCCTCTGTTAATTTAGAAAACCAGCTCTTGCTGAAACTGAACAAAAGGTTCAGAAAGTAAAGTGTGACAGAAATGCTAAGAGTTTAAGACACTTACCTGCCTGTTGTTCAGTGTATGGGGAAAAGTTTAAACGGTTTACGCATGTTCAGAAACATTTTTGTCATTGTTTTAACAAACAAAATTCCTTCTTTTATATCTACATTTATTTACAAAACAAGTTACCTTTCTATACCTTGTTCATCAGAAAATGTGCTTTGAACATAAATATTTATACTGGTGAATCGAGTTGAATGCCTGCTATTGACGACAGAATAAAACATCAGTCTGTTAAAAAGTAATTAGTACTCGGAGTAGTTTTTGAGAAGAGTACTTTGTACTTTTACTCAAGTATTTTTTTAACACCAGTACTTTTACTTGTAATTGAGTACAATTTAACCAGTGTAACAGTACTTGTACTTGAGTACAAATTTTGAGTACTCTTTCCACCTCTGCCGATACGTAATATCGGATCGGTCCATCTCTACTACTAATAATAATAATAACACAAAAGAGGCTCTTATACTTGGACTGTCTGCAGTGATACAACAAGAGCAGGAGAATAATAATGAGAGAGACTCCACAAACCAGTCCAACAATCAACCACACAGGAGAAGAAGAGCTGTCAGCTCCTGACACAGTTACTATAACAAATAATCATAATTAATTATTACTTAATTAATTACATTAATTATTATAACTTTCATTATATTTATTATTTCATGAAAATTTCATAAAGTGTCTCAGAAAATAGAACCAGGAAACTTCAAGCCTTAAAATAAAACTCATTTACAAAAATGCATCAAATGTTTTGATCCTGCTCACCTTTAACTGACATCCAGCTCTGTGCTGACTCTCTTCCTGAGTACTGACACTTGTAGAAACCTTCATCAGACTTTGACACTGCAGAGATCTTCAGCTCCCCTCGGGTATCATTTTGAATAAGTTTGTCATTGTGATAGAAAAACACATTGGAAAGTATTTTTTGTGTTCTCAAACTGCAGCTCAGACTAACAGAAGCTCCCTCAGTCACAGGATGAACAGGACTCACCAGGATAGGACCATTACCATCATCTGTGACACAATCACACACAATTGTTTCAGTCACATCAGCTGGTGCACACTTTTAGAAAAAGCTGACAAACAAAAATAAGAACAGATTGTACAAATGCTTTTTATCATGAAGATCTGATCTTGTGTATTTAAAAACTGCTGTATGTGCTTTATTTTCCCCACATAAATTACTCCACATACAGCAAAGCTGGGACAAAAGTTCATGTGATGTTTAAATCATTAAAATCCAAGAAGTAAATGTATAATAACATACTCTGTACAGTGATGTTGACTGCACTGCTGAACTCTCCTGATCCAGACTCACACCAGTACACTGCAGTATCTGACTTTGATGTGTTGATGTTACATGTGGATCCAGTCATTCTCCTACAGTCAGAGTACAGTCGGCCGTCCTCAGAGAACTTCCTCACTCTCCACTCAGTGAAGTTTCCCTCACAGGTCAGTGAGACAGAGTCAGAGGTGAAGTGTTGCACTCTGTCAGGACTCACTGTGAGAGACGCTGCTGAATGAACATCTGGAAACAACATGCAGTGAAGAGACAAAGCTCACAGATGTTAGGATTCAAAATATCACAGTGAAAATATACGTCCTGACTTTTGTGCGGTTCACAGGAGTCCTGCTAGTTATGCAGCCACATTTACAGACTTTCAAATCATCAACATGAAGATTAAAATTCCTCAAACTGACCTGCAGACCAGACAAACTTTGGTTGACTGTGATCAGTGTGATACTCTGGGTCTCCTCTTCCAGCTCTGCACACATATCCTGCTGTGTGTGTCTGTCCATGAATGATGTAGGGTCCTGTGCAGTCCCACTGCCATCAGGTAGCAGCTCATAACTGGAGGATTTCTCTGATAGATCAGGAACAGCTTTATACCAGTAGAAGCTCCATCCTGCAGACGGATGTTCAACCTCACAGTTCAGAGTTACTGAGGCTCCAGGACTCAGCCATGATGGAGACGCAGTGAGGACAGGACGGGGTTTATCTGTTCAACAAAGATTTTCTCTCAATGTTTCGTCTCTTAACTCTGAATTCAATGTCACTAAAATGTTGACTCACAAATATTTATGATGAACTTTAAGAGTGAGACTATCTAAACATGTCAAATATCTCAACATGTACTAATAAAACACATTTTACAAACTGTTTCTATTTCCAGGTTAAATGAACTATGACTCTACTTACTGTCAGAAACTGTCAGTGTGACTGAATCACTCCACTCTGTTGTTTGATGCTGTGAACTTTTCATTCTGCCCTTACAGCGATAGTTTCCACTGTTGGATGATGAAGCAGATCTAATCCTGTATTCATTTTGATTTGGAGCTTTTATCATGCTGTTTGTTTCCCACTCATAATCCCACTCAGTGTCTCCTCCGTGGATCTCACATCTGACAGTGATCGTCTCTCCTCTGTAGATCTCAGACCAGTTTGGATACAGAGTCACAACAGGCCTGTTTGAGGCTGTTACTGTTCAAGAAAGTACAATAAAAACACATGAATGTCAAAAATATTAATGCCTTTTGTTCTTCATCTTCCTCCTTAATCAGGAATTTATCTGACTTCATGTTAAACTGACCAGTTTTCCCAATCCTGACTGACTGGCTGTCCTCTGTGTAGTAAACTGGGTTTCCTCTTCCTCCTCTGCACCTGTAGAGTCCTTCCTGTGAGACACTGATTTGTCCATTTGAGTGGAAAACTGCATCTTGTGTGGTCAGGGCTTCAGAGGATTTCTCATCTCTGTACCAGTAGTATTTCCATCCAGATGATGATGATGGGTTCACGGAGCAGGTCAGGGTCACACTGCCCCCTACTGGAACAGCTGTGTTATCAGCTCTCAGTTTGGCCTTTGGTTTATCTGCAGTTCAGTTTAGAAAAGAACAAAAGTCAATGACTGAATCAAAGCAGTTGAAATAACTTGGTGGAAATATGGAAATAATAAATATCACATAACTTTAATGGTGAAGCTACAACAAACTGTACAACTATCACACAAATACAACACTAATCTTTCATATTTAATTTGCTGCATTTCTAAGTTAAAAACACACATGAGGAACAATCAGTGGATTTAATGTTTCTTAGTGGATGTGGTGGAGCAGCTGAGACAGATTCAGCATTTGTTCTGCATTTCATCTTTCATGTATTAGAGCTGCACAGCAGAGAAGTTACTCTCATATGTTTTGTTCTCTTCACTGTGAATAAAAGCTGCTGTTCAGGTTTTTGTTGTTGGAATAAAAACTAAACATTTTACTGACCAACATGAAAGACAGTTATAAAGCTGTAAGAAAGAAGAAGTGCTTTTTCCTTATTTAGATACTCTGGATGAAAGATCTTACATGACACAGTCAGTGTGATGATATCACTCCACTCTGAGAAGAAATAGTCCCTTCTGCCCCGGCAGCTGTATCCTCCACTGTCAGACTCAGTAGCTCTGATGATTCTGTGTTCATTGGATGTTGGAGGTGTGTTTAACTTGGCTGCTCTCCATTCATACGTCCACTGAGCTCCTTCACCTCCCTGAATCTCACATCTGACAGTGACTGTCTCACCGCTGTATATCTGAGTCCAGGATGGCTGCAGGGTCACAGTGGGCTTACTGGGAACTGTTCACAGGAAAATATCCAGTTAGAGACAAATAGAAACATGAAAATTCTGTTGTTTAAAACATGAGAGTGATGTGAAAAAAATCAGCCTCCAACAGGCTACAGGGTTAAACCACACCTCAGGAAGTCTGACCACAGATAACTGTTTTTGATCACGGCCACATCCCACTTTGCAAAATAGCTATAAACAGCACAAAGAGTCAAAACCAGGCCAGAGGCAGGACTGCTTCATCAGGATGCACTGAGATATTTTCAAACACCCTGACCTGTAGCTGGTTTTTGATAGCATACTGTGCTACATGAAGAACTGTATAGCACAGCTGCACAGTAGCACAGAGGAAAGAGCTCCACAGGGTTATACAGGTCACCCAGAGGATAGTCGGCCATCCTTTGCCCTCACTTGAAGAACTGCACAGCTCCCGCAGTCTCAGGAACATGAAGAAAATCCTTCAGGATCCATCTCACCCAGGTCATGCACTGTTTGAACGTCTACCTTCAGGCAGACATTTCAGAGCCATAAAGACAAGAACTAACAAACTAAGGAACAGCTTTTATCCCTCAGCCATCACCATGCTGAACGCTGAACAATCAGATCCAACACAACTCTCATATACAGTGTTTACATAGTTACAGCACAGTCTCATGTTTACACCTGCAGGTACGGCTGGTATTTACATCAACACAGTAACACAGAAACAATTGTTTTATTGTTTGTTATTAAAACAAAATCTGAAACTTTTCACTGCAAGGTCTCATTTTTCTTTGGAATTTGAACTTTTGTAGCTAAAACACATTTTTTAAAGGTGTGAATCGTTTTGTTGATGTTTTTTGGAGACATTCTCTGTAAGGGTGAGTCCTTAATCTCACCATTTTGGACTTAAATCAAAAACAAAGTTGAATAAATGTTTGTATTTTCCCACCTCTCCAAGTAATCTTAATGAGCAGAAAACTTATTTAAGGGTTAATAAACTCACAGCTATTAGATAAAGTTGTTAGCACACATTACATAATGACCTCTTAGTCTGGTAGAAATAAAATAATTAAACTCACGAGTTTCTGTAACTGTGACGTCACTGCTGTCCTCTGTGTAGTAAACTGGATCTCCTCTCCCTCCTCTGCAGTGGTACAGACCTCCTTGTGAGACACTAATAACTCTGTTTGCTTCATTTCCTCTCATGAGCTGAGCTTTAGAAGAGACTGAATCACGTCTGAACCAGTCAAACTTCCAGCCAGCAGAGCCCTCCACAGAGCAGCTCAGTGTCACACTGCCCCCTGCTGGTATGACTGAACTTTGTGCTGTCAGTGTGGCTCTGGGTTTACTTGCTGCTGAAGAAACAAAATAAGTAAAACATTAAAACATCATCAAGAATAAACTTGCTACAGTACTGATCACACTTTAACCATTCACTGATTAATTTATCTACAAACACAAACAGTAATTAGTAATCCTGCATGTAGGGATGGGAGTAGAGAACCGGATTACAGTTGTCCAAGTCCTGGGAATTGTTAGTCTGCCTGCTTATCGATCCGACTTATGAACTCTCGCTTTCAGTTTGTGTCGGAGGAGGAAAATGGTGGCGCAGTCTCCAGCATGGATGTGGACATTACTTTTATTGTTATTGCACAAAGGATGAGAGTGATGGTAAAGTGGAGACTGCTGCAGGACAGAAACAACTGCATTCAAATAATCACCTGTTAACACAACTGTGGCTCTTTAAAGCACCTGCACAGACAGCATGCTAACGCTAAGCTAGCCAAGAACCCAGAGTGACGTTAAAGCTGTTCATGTTTCTACAGTATAATCACCATGACGACCGCTTCATAGTCTCTTTGTGCTGGTTTTGTGTAAGAACTTTTTTGCTTTACTTTTTTTCTAGTAATGATCCCAACACTGATCACAACAAAGAGGGGAAATACCTCCAACATGCACAAACATTTGACCACACAGCCTCTAATTAATCTGCATGAATGTCTTTGATATTCTGCTTAGAGATGGTGGAAGCGATGAGAATCAATAAATTCTTATCAATTATCATCCCTACCTGCATGTGACACATTAGACTGTTTAACAAACTACAGATTTCACTGATTTATCATTCTCTTATCAAACTCTCATCTCTGTACATTCCTCTTTACATTGCTGATATTTTAAGAGCCTCCATGGTGTCTCTGCTTTCTGTTTGCACAGTGAGAAAAACTGTTGTCCTGAGCTGCCTGCAGACAGCTGGATCATTGTTGGAGTTTTCCTGTTAAGACAGATGTAAACATGAAAACATGAAATGTCAGCATGAATCATGGTCCAACTCACATGAAACTGTCAGTCTGAAGGCATCACTCCATCCTGTTAAGAGATAGTCACTGCTACCCCGACATCTGTAGTCTCCACTGTGGGACACTGAAACTCTGCTGATCCTGTATTCACTGGATGTTGGAGGGCTGTTTGTGTTGGGTGCTGTCCATTCATATTTCCACACCTTTCCTTCACCTCCCTGAATCTCACATCTGAGAGTGATTGTCTCACCAGTGAATATCTGAGACCAGCTGTGCTGCAGTTTCACAGCAGCCAAAACTGTTCAACAAACAAATAGACAGAAATATTAAACTGAAAAAATGATATTTATAAATTGTTACTTCAGTTTAATCATGATTTTTCGTCTTATTTCACAACAAAATTTCACCTTCACCTTGTTTCTGAATTGTAACTGGAGCACTGTCCTCTGTGGAGAAAACTGGATCTCCTCTCCCTCCTCTGCAGTAATAGATGCCTCCTTCTGAAATACTGATAGTGTGCTCTGATGTTCCAGCTCCTATTTTCTGACCTCCAGAAAACTGTGAATCACGTCTGAACCAGTCAAACTTCCAGCCAGCAGAGCCCTCCACAGAGCAGCTCAGTGTCACACTGCCCCCTGCTGGTATGATTGAACTGTGTGCTGTCAGTGTGACTCTGGGTTTACTTGCTGTTGTAGTTACAGGAAAGACAAACATCAGACTGTCAGTTGCTTCAGGAAAAATTTTGTTATGATAAATAAAGATTTTAAAGAGAAAGTTAAAAAAAATTCAAGAATCATTTTAGAAACATGCAATTTGTTGTTTTTTTCAGTAAGTGCTTAATAGTAATGATCAAACTTCACACATTCACTCAGTCATTTAGCTTCTAGCACCAAACAGAAAATATTTACCTGCATGTGACACATTAGACTGTCTTCATGCACAACTACACTACAGATTCCCTCTGATTTATTCTTCATCTATTCAAAGACAAATGTTACAAATACAAAGGACTTTATCCATGTTTAATCCATGGTCAGTCTGTTTGTGTCCTCTCTACATTTCCCTTTAATAATAGTCTAAAGTCACACTACACTGAATGGTGTCTGTTATTGTTCGAGCACCGTGACCATCGCTGACATGGTTCCAACATCAAGTTCAGGTAGTTTTCTATGATCTTAAATTTAATTTTGAATAATGTAAACACCTTATTTACAGAGAAAAACTCAACAATCAGAGAGGCTGACAGACTCCAATGAAGTCTCCAATAAAATAAAACCACACAGGAGTCCTTTGAGTTTAATTCAGCTAAAGATGGAGTCTGTGTTCCTCATGAGACCAAACTTGCCAAAATGTGAACAACCTGTGGAGGGTCTTGTTTAACGCTGCCACTGCAGCTTGTCTAACATCTGATTGGTTACCATGTAGAGTAAGTCAGCACAGATCGATACTAGAAAATCGACTGCGATGAACTGGTGGTACTGTGGACGTGGGGCAGCCAGGTATCCCAGAATGCATTTCAATTCACAAGCAGCAATTATAGTGCTATCGAGTATAAGTAAAGTTTTAAAATACCCTGTTTGTCTGTCACCAAGTGTACTTTTTTAATCCATGGTCAGTTTGTTTGAGTCTATTTGCATAAGCGCTTCGATGTTAGCTTTGCTAACTGTTAGCTGACGGACTGTTCTGAGCTCTCGATGCCACAAAGCACGACTCCAGTCACACAGTTTAACACCCACACTGAGTGAACACTGGACATAATTCACTGAGGTTTTATCTGTGGGGTGATGTTTATTTCATTGATTTATTTAATGCTGATTAAATCAGTTTGACTCAGATTAAAGTTTCATAACTGCACAGTGTTACTGAAGTTTAATGTCTGACTGGAGCGCATGTTGAACTGAAACATTCGCTTGCTTTTTCTTTGATATTCATAAATGTTATATATTTTTAACCAATCATTTTAAATTAAAACTAAAATTACAAATATTTTTATACAAGAAGAAAAGAAAGAATTTCTACCCTGAGAAGAAACGTCTGAACCAGCATGTTGATGCTGTTCATGGACACTGAAGACTGCAGCCTGTCCACAAATGGTTAAATTATCAGTTTTGTAATATAAACACAAACTGTCTGTTATCATGTTTGAAAGTTTACTAGAATAAAAAAAAATTAACATCTGATTTGTGATTTTATTTAATAGGCAGATGACTAATTTTCCCAATTAAAGGTTAGATTAACACAATAAGTAATTTGAAATAATCTGGATGAAAGATCTTACATGATACAGTCAGTGTGATGATATCACTCCACTCTGAGAAGAAATAGTCCCTTCTGCCCCGGCAGCTGTATCCTCCACTGTCAGACTCAGTAGCTCTGATGATTCTGTATTCATTGGATGTTGGAGGTGTGTTTAACTTGGCTGCTCTCCATTCATACGTCCACTGAGCTCCTTCACCTCCCTGAATCTCACATCTGACAGTGACTGTCTCACCGCTGTATATCTGAGTCCAGGATGGCTGCAGGGTCACAGTGGGCTTACTGGGAACTGTTCACAGAAAATATCCAGTTAGAGACAAATAGAAACATAAAGTCATTTTGAAGCCTGATTTTCTTTTTGCTGTTGTTCAGAGGAGAAAGATTTACTGCATCCTGGTGACATTTTGACTGTAAATGAAGCTGGATTGAAAAATCAGTGTTTACATTTATTTACCGTGTGGTACACGTGTGTGGTGGCCCACCGGTGTATCTGACTCACACAGCCTGTTCTCCACACACTCCACATTTATAAAGTGCTCTACAAATCCTAACATTACAGCTAACAGCTGCATTTTCCCTTTGAAGAACCACTGACTGCTACAGAGACAGGGAGTGAAGGTGGACAGTATATCCTTGTTTTTATGGCAACACATTTACCTTGAAAGTGGTACAACTGTGTATAATATGATTCACAAGCATAAAGTAATATTTACAAATGTGTGCAGTGATTTGTGTCCAACTTTTCAGGTCTCCAGTTCACACAAACTATTTTACAAATGTGTCGACACAAACCTGAGTAACTGCTGATCATTGAGGCACAAATTTTAAGGTCCGGATTGTTTTTTCAGATTTCTTTCTTTAAAATTCATCCGTCCATAATTCAGAGATGATAATAAATATACTTAATACAATACAAGATGTAGAAGAAGAGGTTTTTTACCTTTTAAGAACTTTTTAACAAAAACATTAAAGAGGAGAAAAACAGCACAGGCCTGTGCAGGCCTACTTTAAATAAAGCATCATTTTGCAGGTCTGTTTGAGTTCACAATAAGTAAATAAAATGTAGCTGTGGTCCAATAATTGTAAAATAAGAAGAATAATCATGAAAACTATTTGTATGTAATTATGTCTTCAGTCCATTTCAATGAGCGATGATCTTCTGTGTTTTTGTCATGCAGCCACGGGCAGCTCTGAGTATAAAATACAATTACATCAGCTCAGGGTCGAAAATATAAAGATATTTATTGCACAATAACAACATATCTGGTGATAATATAAAGGTCACAAAACCTTAAATACGTGTGGACGAATCACCTGACACGCACAGATCACGTCTCGTGCCCACGTGGGGTTTTGAGTCTAATTTAACTGCCAGCTTCACACAGATCCACAAATGTGAGCTGCTTTCAAGTCACAAATCATTGCTTGTTGATCATATCGTGCACATTTGTAACACTTTCAAGACAAATTTGTCTCCTTATGAAAGCAGACTGTGTCATGTTGACATGAGTGTCAGAATGGCAGGTTTATCTCCAGATCCACGGCTCTGACCCACGGAGACCTCTGGCTGATGCTCAGTGTTCTGAGTTTGGCTCGTAGCTGCTAACTAGCTTTCTGCTCTGGGTCAACTTATGGCAAAGTGCAGAGATGGAGAGAGGCGTGGGAAGGTTACAGCAGCACACTTTTCTTCCTCTGGAGGCGGTGAACACAGTGAACAGCTGGATACTAACATCTGGCTCACAGCTGGGCCTGTCAGACTCTCTGGCTGCAGTAGCTGCTGCTATAAACACACTTTGCTTTTTCTCACTCTGTAAACTTCCTCCTGCAGATGTTACTCTCACTCGCTGCTTCGCACACACCGCAGAGAGAGGCGCTCCCTGTCTTCACCACAACATTCAACCTGTGGCACGGAATACATTACCCATCAGGCCACCTTCTTAAAGCAAGGTTGGACTTTTATTTTTCACCCAAAGTTTGCAGGAGCCACAGCTGAGGGCGGAAGAGCCGCGGGTTACCGACCCTGATCTGACCTGATGTTAGCTGAGCTGTTAGCTTGGTGATGACCTCGGATGGCAACATGTTCAGGATTAACCTTTATTTTTGTTTGTTTGTTTTTAGGGCTCTATGGCTTCATACATGTAGTCTTTCATGTCCACTTAAAGTCAGTTTAGGATAAAGAAGCATTTAGAAAGAGAGAGGCCAAAAATATTTAACCAAACACAATTTAAAGACTAACAGCAGCTAATGAGCTATAAATATGCAGTTTTTCTAGTCTTTTCTGGAGTTGATGCCACAATGTTTATTTCTACATTTGTATGAAACACATGAGAAACTTAAATAACAGAAAGTTTAAAACTCACAAGTCTCCACAACTGTGACGTCACTGCTGTCCTCTGTGTAGTAAACTGGATCTCCTCTCCCTCCTCTGCAGTGGTACAGACCTCCTTGTGAGACACTAATAACTCTGTTTGCTTCATTTCCTCTCATGAGCTGAGCTTTAGAAGAGACTGAATCACGTCTGAACCAGTCAAACTTCCAGCCAGCAGAGCCCTCCACAGAGCAGCTCAGTGTCACACTGCCCCCTGCTGGTATGACTGAACTGTGTGCTGTCAGTGTGGCTCTGGGTTTACTTGCAGCTGAAGAAACAAAACAAGTAAAACATTAAAACATCATCAAGAATAAACTTGTGACAGTACTGATCACACTTTAACCATTCACTGATTAATTTATCTACAAACACAAAAAATAATTAGTTTCCCTGCATGTGACACATTAGACTGTCTAACAAACTAAAGATTTCACTGATTTAACATTCTCTTATCAAACTATCATCTCTGTACATTCCTCTTTACATTGCTGATATTTTAAGAGCCTCCATGGTGTCTCTGCTTTCTGTTTGCACAGTGAGAAAAACTGTTGTCCTGAGCTGCCTGCAGACAGCTGGATCATTGTTGGAGTTTTCCTGTTAAGACAGATGTGAACATGAAAACATTAAATGTCAGCATGAATCATGGTCCAACTTACATGAAACTGTCAGTCTGAAGGCATCACTCCATCCTGTTAAGAGATAGTCACTGCTACCCGACATCTGTAGTCTCCACTGTGGGACACTGAAACTCTGCTGATCCTGTATTCACTGGATGTTGGAGGGCTGTTTGTGTTGGGTGCTGTCCATTCATATTTCCACACCTTTCCTTCACCTCCCTGAATCTCACATCTGAGAGTGATTGTCTCACCAGTGAATATCTGAGACCAGCTGTGCTGCAGTTTCACAGCAGCCAAAACTGTTCAACAAACAAATAGACAGAAATATTAAACTGAAAAAATCATAAATCATATTTATAAATTGTTACTTCAGTTTAATCATGATTTTCGTTTTATTTCACAACAAAATTTCACCCTCACCTTGTTTCTGAATTGTAACTGGAGCACTGTCCTCTGTGGAAAAACTGGATCTCCTCTCCCTCCTCTGCAGTAATAGATGCCTCCTTCTGAAATACTGATAGTGTGCTCTGATGTTCCAGCTCCTATTTTCTGACCTCCAGAAAACTGTGAATCACGTCTGAACCAGTCAAACTTCCAGCCAGCAGAGCCCTCCACAGAGCAGCTCAGTGTCACACTGCCCCCTGCTGGTAGGATTGAACTTTGTGCTGTCAGTGTGGCTCTGGGTTTACTTGCTGTTGTAGTTACAGGAAAGACAAACATCAGACTGTCACTTGCTTCGGGGAAAACTTTGTCATATAACAAATAAAGATTTCAACATAAAAACTCAATAGTAATTTTAAATCCAATTTATTTTTATTAATTTATAATTTATGTATTTTTTTTTAATTCAGTAAGTGCTTAATAGGTCACAACCCTGGATGATGGGTTAAGAAGATGGATGGAGTTCAATAATAGATCTCAGGTTTCTCAGGTAGGTCGGTCCCTGATCTCAGTGTGATCATCACACTTGATGCAAACAGGCACCAACAGCACAAGAAAAAAAAGTGTCTTCAAAGCAAATTAGATGAGAATCAACAACTGGCAGCAGCACATGAGGACAGCACAGGTATCTCAGCTAACTGTTAGCCAGCTAGAGAGCCAGGAGCTAACGCTGGATGTATATAACATGATGAAAACTTTATCAGAGTGAATCATGAATCAGGTGAGACTGTTTTTATGCTCTGCCACCAAACTGTACTCCTAAATGCAGAGACAGGTGAACTATACACTGTTAACTGATCTGAGGCCAGTTGATTGTGGAAACTCTTATTATCAGATTTTTTGTTAATCTGTTTTTTATTTAAATGTTTGTTTTAAGGATCATGATCACATAAATATATATGCATAAAGATGCATAACCAGTGGACAGTCAGCAGCATTTATCAGTCACCATAATTTACACAGATGTTTTTCATACTGTATGCTATCCCCGACTCCAACCAGGGCTGTGATGTGATAACAGAACTCTTCTCTGTTGATGATCAGCCTTTTCTTTTTTCAGCATCTGTATTTTCCATCGTCAGACAGCAGCTCTGCTCATTCTGTATTTATTGATCATGTTTGTTCAACAACTTCAAATAAATTATAAAAACAAAATAATTGTGTCATAATTCAGAGCTGCAGTGGTGGAAACTACACATGTGCAGGTACTGAAGAAACTGAGATCATTACATCTGTGTTTAATATTTGTTATGATTTTCTCTGATTTTGTTACTAAACTAAAACAAAGAACAATATGACTGAATGAAATGTGTCCAACTTACATGATACAGTCAGTGTGATGATGTCACTGCACACTGAAAGACTCATGGTGCAGCAGCTGTATCCTCCACTGTCAGACTCAGTAGCTCTGCTGATTCTGTATTCAGATGTTGGGGGTCTGATGAACTCGTCATCTCTCCATACAAACACCGACTGACTTCCTTCACATCTGACAGTGACTGTCTCACTGCTGTAGATCTGAGGCCAGGATGGTTCGAGGATCACGGTGGGCTTATTGGGAACTGTTCACATAAACACATCAAGTTAGAGATTGATGGAAGCATAAAGTCATTTTGAAGCTGAACTGATTTTTATTGCTGCTGTTAAGAGTCAAAAGATTTACTGCATCCTGGTGACATTTGGACTTGAAAATAATAAGATGTGTTTTCATGAAACAGATAAAAGCAGTTAATTAATATTCTGAATAAAACCACAGAGTGACTGCACAGAGCTGCAGGATTTAACTGACTCATTGTTAATAAACTGATTTTATATCTTAAATAAAACGATGCACAAACAGAGAAACAGGATGTGATTTCAAATGGTGCATGAAATATGAAATATCAGATTAAAATTATACATATTATATAAATGTGAAGAAAAGAAAGAAACATTTCTCACCTTCAGCATTAATGTAGAAAAGAGTACCGAGCACTAAAGTAAAGATTAAACATCATCAGGATCAAACAGAAAATCAAACTCAAAATGAACAAAAGTGTTTTTTAAAGATTAATTTTCACATGACACAGTTACTGCTCATCAAAATGTTTCTGTGCACATAAACTTTAATTTGGTAACAATATTGAAATGAAAAAACTATTTTCAAATTATTAGTAGCATAAAACACTATTAATATATGAACTTGTACACAATAACAATGAGTCAAGTGCAACAAGCAGCGATGTATCCAACACGATACTCCAGACTAAACTGAACCAAGGAACCAGCCAACATTTGTCTGTAACTATCAGAAACATCACAAATATGCTTTGTTCAAACTCTCAGATAAACACTTCAAACCAGTGATACACTCTAATTCTCACACATGAGAAACACTTTCATTAATCAGTGCCATTCAAACAATGTCACAAATGTACTTACACAATAAGCCCGTCATGCAGAGCAAAGAGTGCCCCATCCTCACATCCAGCCCTGCTGCACTCTGATCCTCAGCTGATCTCAAACACTTTGACTTTACATCAATAATAAAAGAGAAGCTGCATTTAATACAGATAAGACCAGAGTGTTTCTTCTGACTGTGGCCTCTCTGTGCTTCCTTTCCTTTATACAAACCTCAAACAGCTCCTGTAGCTTTGACCACAGCAGTTGTGTGACGTGTTCACATTTCCTGTCCACTGCAAACATGCAGGCTTGCTTCTTGTGTTTTCTTCTTACCTTCTGTTGTTTCAGGTCAGGTGACATATTTTACCAGCTCATAATTATGTTTTGACTTTTATGTGATTTGTGCAGTGTGCTGTGGATCATCATAATGTTGGAATATTTTATCTTGAGTCATCTTATCAGCCAATGTTTCTGAACATCCACAGACATTTATTGTGTCATACATGAATGCTGTCTTCCCAAAATGTGTTGTTCTCAGTTTCTGGCCACCACACTCACTCACTCTCCATGTCACAGTCTGGCGAGGGCAGACTGTATGAATTGACGAGAAGGACCCAAAATGCAGACTCCAAGGAACAGGGAACAAAACAGGAATGTTAACAAAAAGCGAGCCGTTTAATGAGGCTGGTAAAAGGTACAAACAAAAGGCAAGGCAAACCTAAACTAGGAAATCTAAACAAACAATACAAAAAAAACCTGGACATAAAACCTAGAAACCTGGTATAAAGAACATGGCGTGAACAGCAGACAACCTGACAAGGAATGAACAGAAACACACAGACTAAATACACACAAGGGTGATTAGGGGAAGTGGAAACACATGGGGAAACAGCTGACACTGGTCTGACATAAGGAGACAAAGGAAGCAAAGCTGACTACACTGACATAGGACACAGACCTTCAAAATAAAACAGGAAACATGAGACGCAGACAAGACAATATAACCTTGACAACATAAGACACGCAGCAGGAAACACATTAAGGGCAAAAGGAGACTAAAACACAGGGGTAGAAGACACAAGGGGAATCTAAATAAACAAATGAACTTGGATAACCTAATGAACTTAAAAATAAACCATAAACATCAAAATAAACTAAAACTCAAAACGCTGGGTCAACAGACCCAGGAACGTGACACTCCAGGTTTATGCACGGACAATGATCTCAAAATATTTATTTGGTTTCATCTGCCTCCAATATCATATCAAATATCACTCATTTAAAGGTGCCAGTGTTCACATTTTGAACAGACAAGTATGATGGTTTGAAAGAGGAGTGAAAGAGGCCATCTATGTCCACTGTGAATGACCATCATTGACCAGAGGTGGTGTCTTATGGCGTCAGCTGTCAGTCAACTACAATCCTGTTTTGAGATCTCCTCCCAGGCACATCAACCCCACTAGTATCTTTCTTCAGGTGACCTGAATATGTCACATGATGGGGTGAGGCAACCTCTCACAGCATTCTCACCCAAAATCTCCTGTGATAATTTCTGAATAAGCCAGAAGATGGAAATTCTGAGTTACCAGTTGAAAGGTTTTTTTCTTCTTCTTTTTTGTGGAACTAAACTCACATTTACCGCTTGGAAAGTCTGAGCAGACACACATACTGTGAGTTGGCAATCCAAGATGGCAGCAGTGAACTTAAAACAACGGTAAAACTGTAAACTTTCATCTGAACTGCCACTCTTTTGTCTCTTTTTTTCCCCTGCCTGTCCCGTTTGGATCTTTAGCCATCAGAATTGTTGTCTTAAGGCCAAGAAAGATGCCAAGCGGATTTACTTTACCAAGTGGATCATCATGGCCTTAGCATATTGGTCCGTTTGATTGACCTTTATTATAATTATGTATTTATTTTATTTTATTTTCGGTTGTTACAGACGGGACAGACATGACTGGGGGACAGGACAGGGAGAAAGAATGAAAGAAAGAGAGGAGAGAAAAGAAAAATAGAGGGAGAAGAGATGGTGAGAAAGGGAGAAGAAAGAAAGAAAAGCAAACAAAACACCTGGATCACCTGTATGGAGAAAAAAAACAGAAGAGAAAACAAACAAAAAAGAGCAACATAATAAACACAACACCATCACAATAAACTAGCTAACAGTTGATAACAGTAGATACTAAATATTACATTTTATTGTGCAGCACGCAAGATCAACAGCGCACAATGTGCTTTGAGGCAGCAGCCAAGAAAGGTGTAGTTTGTGTCTGTGAACACCCGTGTGTACACCTGTGTGCACACCTGTGTGGATCAGCATGCTTGTATTCCAAAGGGTTTCTCCATGTAATGATCTGCTAGGGGTGTGGGGAGTCATAGCCCGTCCCCAGGGCATGAAGCAGGTATGGAGGAGATCCAGGCCCCAGAGTACGAGGACCCAAGGAGGACCACCAAGGGGGGCAACCGTGCCACCCTCCTGGGAAGAGCTGAGTAGAGTAGAGCCCCAAACAAGAGCAGAGGCCAGAGGGGTTGCAGTGGCGTGCCCGTGGGCTCTGCCGGCAGCCAACTGTGCCAGAGAGGACCGAGCCTCAGGCCCAGAGGCCAGAGGCCTGAGGGCACCACCCCGGAAGGGGCTCAGCCGGGCCACAGGCGCCAGGCCCCGCCAATCAGCCACCAGGGTGAGCCGGTACATACATGAGCGCCCAGCCCCAGTCGACAAGAACCAGCAACACACCAATGTCTGAGGGCATCAGCCACTGGCAGGGAGTGTGGTGAGGGGAGATAGGCCTCCATACTTTGGAGGGCCTGAGATGTTCCCAGAAAGGTCGAGTCTAAGACCCAACCTGACATATAGACACAGACGAACAGGCGCACGCAGCCACAAACGTGCATTCCCACCCTCATATACACAACCAAATACTCGGCACTCACCCAACGTGTAGACAGACACAAATAGAAACTGAACAGACAATCACACTCTCCAAACATACTCTATATCCCAGGTCCCGGTACCCCCGCCCCCAGAGGGGCAAGCCGCACCTAGACCCAGGAGATGTAACCCTTCTCTCTGGGGTGGAGGCAAGCGGACCGCCTCCTTATCTGCAGGAGCAGGGAGGCCCCGCATCCCAGACCCCAATCTGACGGCCAGCACCTCCTCCCAGCCCCCCAGCTGACGGTTAACAGAACGGGAGTGAGTGAAGACCCCAGAGGTGACACGTCTTCAAGAAAGTTGAAGAAGTTTAGTCACTTTCCTTCCAAACTTCTTAGACTACCATGAGCTGAATGACTGAGAACCTACACAGACATTAAACCAGAAGTAGAAATGTGGCACATAGATACAGTGGTTCATACTGTTGCCTCACAGGAAGAAAGTTGTTGGTTTGAATCCACCAGCTGGGGCTGTTTGTGTGAAGTTTGCATGTTCTCCCTCTACCTATCTGGGTTCTCTCCAGGTACTCTGACTTCTCCCCACAGTCCAAAGTCATATATTATTATGTTAACTGGTGATTCCGATGATTACCTGCAGGTGTGAATGTGAACATGACTGGTTGTCTGTCTCTCCATAACCCGTCTAGGTGATCTTTCACACAATGAAAGCTACTATAGGCTCCACCCACATTAGAGTCCAAAAGGACAGCAGAGCAGTGAATGCTTTAAGGTGTGGTAACTTTGTGATTGGGTAGTCCCCTCCATATGAGAATGCCGTGTACCTCAGTTTCTCACTTCTTATTCTCAATATACAGTCTATAACATTAATAATAGTTAAACGCATGCAAACACAGCATCTAGCCTTCATTCTGTCAAACACTTTCTTACAAAGGTTATGATTAAGGTTTGGTGCAGTATCATCTACACACACTCGCATACATGTTGATATCAAAGTGTTTTAGATTGTTTAACAGCAGGTGTGTTTCTCCATCCCTCCACTTTTCTGTGGGAAAGGTAAAATACATTAAAATTTAACTTCATGTTTTCATGTTATTTGCAGCTTATATGTTAACATAAGTGCAGAAATTTCAGTACACATCAATATGTCATGAGGTTGTAATGCCTCCAGACATGAAGTCTAAAAAGGCCTAAAAACTTGGGGACTCTGTGATACTGCAGAGTCCAGCAGACAGTTTGGAGTCAAACACTGACGTCATCATCACAGGTGTAGGAACCATTTCTGTAACACCAGCCAAACAGACACATTAGTATCAGTAGGTATAGATGATTTACTGGCTCCTCTGCTGGTTACAAAGCAGTGATTATACTTTGGAGTTTTGTGTTATACTGTGAGGAACTGGCCTGTTTGGAAGTTGCAGTAAGAAGAAAAACATATCTGTATATGATTTTGTGGACAGAGAGAGTGATGGATGATTTTATTTATTTCAGAGATAAATGAACATTTACAGCACGTCCATGCAGAGACTCTTAAAGACATGAGCGTGAGAAACAAGCTTTTCACCGTTTCTCTTGATGCCCACATGCTTTATTTATTCTTTAGTCCAGCATGTGTCATCACCACAATAAAGCTACTTTTAACCTGTTTTCACACATTGTCATACCTGCACATTTCCACTGTGCTGTGTTGACTTTAAAGAAGACAAACGTTAGACTTCAGGCTGAAACCACAGGCTGCATTTCCTCTTTTCTTGGAGGCCCAGACAGAAATGTTGTGGTATCAGATTTTCAGCAGATAAAAATAAACCAACAACAGTCTTTTACACACATGCAGTCATCACACTCTGCACAGAAGAACAAAGATGGGTCAGAAAAGAACTAAAGGGTGACCTGAACCACTAGACTCACATGTCATATGTACTCTTGTCTACACGCTGTAAAGGAATTTCTTTCACTTATGTATTAATCACATTATTTTATTGTAATGCCTTGGTGCCACTGGATTTTAACATGTCTGACACCCATACTGTAAGACAAATGGTGGGGTCTAGTTAGGAAGTTGGGGAAGCAGACAACTCCACAGGAAGAGTCTTTTGTCTCTTCCAGGGAGTGGTGAATCTTAAGGTGTGAAACATCTGTGTACTGCCTTTTGTTCCTGGAGAAGGTATTTAAGTGAGAGCCACCCTACTCTCAGTGAGACTCTGCTGACCCTGCCCCGTGGTCATGCAGGCTCTCCACCAAGCTTGGTTGTATGTTCTTTTGTGTGCTTTGGATTAAAGAATGTTAGCTACCGCTCATCTGCAGGCTTTATTTAAGTGGAAAACTTCTACAACAACGCTGAGGCATCTGTCAATTAATATTAATCTGAAACATTATCACCCCCCTTTCTTTTCTTTGTGTGTGTGTTTGTATTCAGATTTGTGAAGTTGTGCCCTTAATCTTCATAATATCAAAACCCCGGAAACACAAGGAAGGTGCATCATGATGAGACCCAGAACCAAAACATTCAAGAAAAGCTGAATACACTAGTGTAGATAACACCCGGCAGTGTGGTAAATTGTGCTGAGAGAGCATCTGCACCCCATAAGACCAAGAAGCCAAGAACACCAGCATGCTGTGTGAGAAACATGCTTGAAAGTCAGAGCCCCTCTGGCATCTTGCCCACAGTCTTGTGGGTTCACATGGCTAGTGGGTCCTCTCTGTGGCCGACTGGCTGTTAACCCAGTGAGTGAGAGTTTCTCCCACTGCATCGGGCTGTATCCTTCTGCTGCACTAAAGGACAGTTTTGCAGCCATGTAGCTCTGCTCATGTCATGTGCAGCCTTCCCACATCACGTAATTTCTGGGCATGACCGTGGAGTCCATCAGAGCCGACAGGTCCCTCACCCTGAATTGACAGCAGACCTTCGGGTGTGCCTAGACCCATTTGGGCTTCACTGTGGGTCAGCTCCTGACGCTGAGGGCTCTACGGTCAATAGCTGTTATATCAGTCATTGGGCGTCTCCTACATAAATATGCTGGAGCTGCAAGCTGTCATCCTGGCACTCAAGCAGTTTCTGTCGCGACTGTTATGGTACCATGTTATCATCAAGATAGAAAGCATGGTCACAGTAGCCTACATCAACAGGTAAGGGGGCCGAGGGTCTCCCCTCCTCTGCACGATAGCTACCAGACTGTGGCAGTGGGCTCACCCTGTTCTACTCACTGAAAGCAGTTTATGTGCCAGGGCCATTGAACATGACAGTGGACATTACAATATGTTGAGGGGAGCCCAATCCAAGAGGAGTGGAGACTCCATCCAGAGGTGGTCCACCAGATCTGGAGTCGCTTCAGAGGGGCAGAAGTAGACCTTTTTCCCCCCCAGAGAATCGACACATTGCCATCTGTTCTTCTCCCTGGAGACAACCTGGTGCATACCTGGCCACGGGCTCTCTCTCCATACTTCCTCCTCCAGTTATTCCTTCACTGGGTACAGACTGGGGAGTTGAGGTTGATCCTGGTGGCCCCTCTTTGGCCCTACATGCTAGTTTTCAGCTATCCTGCCAGTCATGGCCAGGACATCCCGGGAGCTCCCTGTTCTGATGGACCTCCTGTCCCAGGTGAGGGGGTCACTGTTCCATCTTTTCCCAGTAGGACTCAGGGTGACAGCCTGTACCCTGAGAGTGAGAGGCTCCATGCACGGCCTGATCTAAAAGTGAGAATGCTGCAGTAGTTTTGTGCACGATCCACCAGGACTGCCTACTGCTTTCTTTGGGGGCTGTTTGCCTCCTGGTGTGCGGTCCACCAGCTGGACCCCCACAAGGCTGCAGTTGACATGATCCTTTGTGTGCTGCATGCTCTGTTGGTCCAAAGGCAATGATGCAGGTGACACAGGGGTTATCCTCCGGCCTAACCCTGGGTTGCTGCTGATGACCCTGTTTGAATTTCACCTGTCCAAGTAAATGCAGAGTTACGAATATCTCCCACTGGGGACCTGCACAAGGAGACAGCTGGGAGCCAGGTTGCCCTGTGCAATCTCCGTGCTTTGGCACAGCATGTTTTGCTTACCCGGCCGTTTAGGAAGACAGACCAGCCATTTGTCAGCTTCGACTCTGGATTTCTGGGCAGACCCCTGTCTAAGTCTCGATTGTCCCACCGGGTTGTGGAGGCCATTCAGCAGGCATATGCCTCTTTGAATGTTTCCCTCCGTTCAGATGTTCCCCTCCCTTTCAGAGTGCGGGCCCACTGTGTCACAACATTAAAAATTTTAATCACTTTCAGCCAATAATCAATAAGAAATGTTTCATCCTTTCTAAAAAATAACTTTTATTTTGATCTAAATTTGTTCTTTAGACACAGTTACAGCTACATTTACAACACACAGAGTTTTTTATTCTTCTGCAACATGCTGTGATGTAAGTAATAGACTCTGAAGTCAAAGTCTCCTTTATCATCACAGCTCTTGGAAATATTTAACACTCAGCCAAGCAGTTTAATCCATTGCGATGAATAACTAAATTGTGCCCTATGTTGAATACCAGCTGTAAACACAACCCAATGTTTATATGTCACAGGTGTTTCTGTATGGTAGATGGTGATTATATCTGAGATATGTTTCTGTATGGGAAAGGTGGAGAGTGACAATGATCTGACCGTCTGAAGTTACATATAAATATAAATATACATATAAATTTACATGTGGTTTTGTGGATAGAGAGAGTGACAGATTCTCTTATGATTTCTTAATTCAAATATACATAAACATTTACAGTGACCTGATGTGCTCTTCAGAGTACACATATACCCAAGGACAGGGACCTTAGAAACAGTACAACAGTATTTTTTTTAAATGAAAATTATTAACCTGTCACCATAAGAGAGAGAGAGAGATGTATACACTACAAACAGTCACATGTTAGAGAGCACAGCTCATGCATTAAAAACCTTGTGTGCTGTCCATGGTGCTGAAATAATAACAGTTTAAAGAACTTAATATTTCACTTTTTGTTTGTTGTGTGCAATACTGCAAGATTTGGTATCGATCTGATACCAAGTAAATACAGGGCCTGTATCGATGATACTGATACTGGTACCAATACTTTTTAATATATAACACAGATGATGTCATATAATTAATAACATCATTGGTGTTGCTAATTCTGAATGAATTTTCATGACCTTTAACACAGCCAGGTTGCCTCTTTGATGAAACTGCTGCAGTGCGTACAGGAGACACCGAACAGAAACAGAAAGTAAAGTATCGAGTTCATTATACTCGTAAGGAGAGAGAACGTGTTGGTTGACCAGGAGGACTGGGAGACCATGACAGATACAATAAGTTATAAATCGATTAATGTCTCCCTCTATTGGCCACCAGCTGTAAACACAGTCCAGTGATTGTACTTCTGTATATCTGTATATCCACACTGACACTTACCCTTATTTACTCTGGGCCCGCCAGCGGAAAATGTGAATGGTTCAGAAAAGAAGAGAAGCTGAGCTTTTCGGGGATACTTGGTGTATTACTTTCACAAGCTGCTGCTGTCTGAACACAGAAAAATCAACTCCCGCTGGGTTTTACCGTGGCTAATCCACACTACCGTAACTCCTCGAGCACTTGGGTTAAGAGAGACATTTCAAATGGTTACTGAAAGATGAGAAGACGAATGTTACGAAACTTTACACTGCATCATTAGAATGCACATGCAAAGATGGTCCAATCACAGGGAAGAATTGATGACACCTGGAACAGAGAGGTGGGTGTGGAGAAGTGACAACACCTCAAAATACCTGGAAATTTATAATATAGAAGGGAGGATTTATGAAAAACTGAGTGGAATAGGCTCAAAAACCTTTTTGTACCAATTTAGTAGAGTTCATATTTAAAATTATGTTGTGTTACATTTTGTTGAATATCAGTTTCAACTTAACTATAAATCTGAAAAAACAGAGTTTGTTTTTCTTTCCCACTTTAAACTGTGGTTCCACTCATAACAATACAATAATGTGAAATGACTGCCAGATATTGAACGCTGAGAAAAAAGGGCAAAAGCCTTCACTTATAGTTTGATTCTGAGAGTCTTACAGCCAAAATGACCAAATAAGTCCAGGTGGCTACTTGGTAAATAAAGGGTCTTTCACAGGACCGACCTTGAACACTGATGTCTCTCTGATGTGGAGAACAGATTACTTCTTTGTTCTGTTGTTTGTTCTGTTAGCAACATGTCGGGCAGCAATGAAGTGAAAACAGAATAACTAACTGAACATATCATAAATAATGATAAAAACAGCTGGTTATTATTGTGAGAAACACACTCTTCACAGCTTCTCTTGACAACTATATGCTGATATTATTCTAAAGCAGAGTTTTCATCAGTTCTCACAGTTTGGTATTTTTCCCAGTGCAGGTAGATCATATAAAAATGTGCAGTCCACACAGAGAACAAGTGCAGAGCTACAGGGGCACACCTGACACTTTATATCCCTTCAACTAAGGAAATATTTTACATTTATATTTGACAATGTCAGCATGTAGTTGTCAAGAGAACACCACTGTACTGTTATTGTTTGCATTTCTTGTTGCCTCTTTGCTAAAACAAGTCATTTACTGAACAAAACATTTTTCTCTTCAACCACAGGCTGCATTTCCTCTTTTCTGGAGGCTCAGACAGAAATCATGAGTCATTTTCTGCTGTTTAATAAATAGGATATAGCAGAAATATAGCAGAAACAACATCTTTATACACATATAAGCATCACAGGTCACTCAGAGGAACAAAGAAGTGTTGTTGTGATATTATTTTGATTATTTTTTAAAGCACCACAATTATTTTACACACATCAAACTGTACACAGCATAAAAGACACAAACATCACCTACAGAAAACAATCATTTTGATCAAACACAATTTTTTCTCTTTCATGGCCTCAGTGATGACATGAATCACACTGTAAAATCTGAACATTGATTATACAGTTTTTGTGCGTCACGATTTGGCGAAAAATAATGTAATTAACATGAGAATTATGTATTATGAACATCTTAAAGAGATTTTTTTAAATAAGAGACTGAAACAAACTCACAGAACCAAATCATGAAATTGTGTCTTGATGGAAACAATGTCCGACACCATCCAACCTCCACTTATTACAACAGAAATAAACACAATAAGATTTTAATACAAAGATGAACCATATTATCAGTCTTCTGACATTAAACCAAGAGCATGTCATTGTTTAATATAACTGCTGTTGATCTGGATGCTGGCAGTTCTCTAAACGTTGTCAAAATGTTCTGAGTTGGATTTTGTTGCTGACGTTGTTCGTGAGTCTTGAGTTTTGTTGAAATAATCTTTTTATGGACCTGAAACAAAATCAGAACAAATACGACTTCAAAAGTGAAAAACAAAGAAATAATGGTGCCAAAGATGTGATGATGCTTTCTGACCTTTTACACTTTCATTCTTTAATCACACAGAACTGATCTCATCAGGGAAACTTACACTTTCTCACATTTTAGCTGCATGTGTTTGAAATTTAAGAGGCTCATTATTTTATTCAGACACCACAACAGCAACACAACATAACTAAAGCCAATCATATCATGATTCAGCTCATCAGCTCCACAAAACTCTGAAACTTCAACAATGATGTCACACATTTTACTGTACATGTAATCTGATTACTAATGATTCAGTGTCTGTAGAGTTCACATTTGTACCTGAGGCTGATTCAGGATTCACATTATTGTAGTCAGAGCTCTCCTCTGTGCCATCATGTCTGCCTGTTGTGATGATGGATTATTGTATTTAATAACATGGAGACTGTCTTCCTCTAAAATTACACAAGTTACAAAAACATTCAAACAATTATTACATTTCATGTTTGTTGTACTCACTCCTCTTATCAAGACCTTCAAGCTGAAATCCAGATGTGACGTTGTTGTATTCATCTGCTGAAATAATGAAGTTTGATCAGTCAGAATAAATATTTACATTTCTTACAGCTCTGTTATTATCAAAGTTTATACTGTTTGTACCACTTCCAGTGTTTCCAGAGCCTCTGATTGATTCATAGACTGAAAGATCACCTACAAGTCATTGAAAATAGAAGTTATAAAAGAAGTTAAATATAATGATTTATTTTTTGTTTTTATCTAATAAAAGATTTTTTTCTTCACTACAAACTGAGTGTTAAAAACTGTAATAAAGAGAAAAGTAATAATTTCTGGGCTCACCATGAAGAAGAGAGGAGTAAACCTGAGTTTGATCCTGGTTGGCTGTTTGTTGTGAAGCAGAGCTTTGATTGGTGCTCTGAGACTGAGTGAGACTGAAACATTTAGCAAATAATGTAAATTTAATGAGGAATAATATAAAGTTATTGTTGTGTTTAAAATGAAACTAAACTGCTGCACCAACCTGTTACAACAGGGTTCTGTAAAAACACAAACATTATTACATCAGTTTGTTTAAAAGTGTCACAGCATTACAAAAAAAAAAAAATTCTTTTAAAAGTCGATCAGAAAATCTCTCACTCTTTATTTTTCTGTAGCAACACATCAGCAGCAGCACGACAATAATTCCACTAACAAGTCCGATGATGAACGGAACGATAAATGAACTTCTTTCACATCCAAAACCTGAAACTAGAAAATTTCAGGTCAGAGCAGGAAACAAAGTCAAGCTGAGCAGATCACATGATCACAATGCCAGCAAAAACTGTGAATTAACTCTATTTAATGTGTATAACTCACATGCTTTGTTTAAATGACTTGACTCCCCACAATGAACACATCAACACAGGTTCGGTCTCTTAAATTTTCTTTTAAAATGTTGACTTCAGTAAATCTGCTTTACTTTAACTTTTACTATATAAATATGTCAAACATGTCAAATCTTAATATAAAGAAACAAAAACTGATGTTTACATTGAGATTTTCTGTTTCCTGTCAGAAACTGTCAGCATGACTCTGCTCTGTGGTTTGATGTTGTGACTCCTGTTCTACACTACTTGCAGTGTTACTTGTAGAGTTGCTGCAGAACTAATTGTGAATTTATGTTGATTTGGAGATTTGCTGAAAGTTGTTGTTCCACATTCATAATCCCACCTAGTCTCCCCTCCTTGGATCACATTCCTGACACTGATTCTCTAGACTCCACATTTTACATGACTATTCATGTTCAACCATTTCCAATAAGAACATTTTTATAAAGAGGTTACCATGAGATATAATGCTGTTTGGCCTTCATTGTAATCCTCAATTATCAAACTGTTCAACATTGTTTCTAAATCCAAACTCACCAGTTTTGTAAGAAACAAATTAAAAACTTAAATACCATTGAGTAAAAATCTTAATCTCACTAGCTTCTTTAACTGTGACATCACTGATTTCCTCTGTGGAGTAAACTGGATCTCCTCTCCCTCCTCTGCAGTAATAGATGCCTCCTTCTGAAATACTGATAGTGTGCTCTGATGTTCCCGCTTCTATTTTCTGAGCTACAGAAAACTCTGAATTATGTCTGAACCAGTCAAACTTCCATCCAGCAGAGCCCTCCACAGAGCAGCTCAGTGTCACACTGCCCCCTGCTGGTAGGACTGAACTTTGTGCTGTCAGTGTGGCTCTGGGTTTACTTGCTGTTGAAGAAATTTGTTACAGTACTGATCACACTTCAAACATTCGCTGAGTAATTTATCTACAAACACAAACAGAAATTAGTAATCCTGCATGTAGGGATGGAATAGAAAGCTGTTTCTTGTATAGAACTGGTTCCCAGTAGTCCAAGTAATGGGAATCATTAGTCTGCCTGCCTATCGGTTCTTGCACTCTTGCTATGATCAGCTTATTGTATTCATTTGTTAACACCAAAATGTATGGATGTGTTTTCTGTTACTGCTTCTAAATTGCTGCCGAGTCACTTTTACTCTGCTGGAATTGCAGCTCAATCAATAAAATATATTTCATGTTGATTTATAAACAAAATAAAGTGTTTTCCATCTCTGGTTTATTAGGCTGTGAGATAGTAAGCTTTAATGTTTAAATGGATCCAGTTTAAAGATTCAGAGCTCTCATGTGCAGCCGTCACCTTGAAACAAAGCGCATCACTCACCGCCTGCTCAGAGATGAAATAAATAACTTGAACTAAAATGTTTATTTTACAGCTCTGTGCACTAAATACCAAGATTATTCTTTTCTGCTGCATTAATCTTAGTTTCAGTGTTGCATTGGACTGTTATATTTGTATATTCTTCATAGATTTTATCATCTTCATGTGATAGTGTCTCTGATTGAAGAAGGAGGCACTCACAGAGATCATTTTATGCAGAAGAAAAGTCACATGAGACTTTTATGCAAGTTTGCTCAAAAGCACCAAAACATTTTACAGTCAAACGTGAGGCCATCTATGACTGCACATTAAATTTTCAGTGAATTTTAAATGTCCCTAAACACAAGTTTTTAATGTAACACAGGTGTTCTCTTTTACTTTAAAACTACACTACAGATGCACCTGATCTATTATTTATTCATTAAAACTGTCATCTCTTTACATTCCCTTTAAATGAGTCATTTCAGAGTCACAGTGCACTCACTAACTGTGTGTCTGTTTGCACAGTGACTTTCTTGGAGGGTCTGAATAGTTTCTTTATGTCAAGTTTAAAACAGGAAAGTTCAGTTTGAATTGTAGACCAACTCACATGAAACTGTCAGTCTGAAGGCATCACTCCATCCTGTTAAGAGATAGTCACTGCTACCCCGACATCTGTAGTCTCCACTGTGGGACACTGAAACTCTGCTGATCCTGTATTCACTGGATGTTGGAGGGCTGTTTGTGTTGGGTGCTGTCCATTCATATTTCCACACCTTTCCTTCACCTCCCTGAATCTCACATCTGAGAGTGATTGTCTCACCAGTGAATATCTGAGACCAGCTGTGCTGCAGTTTCACATCGATCCTGTTGGAAACTTTCCACAGCAAAATTTCTCAGTTAGGACACAAAAGGAATGAATGAACATTTTTATAATCCCTGTAGCTGAATCTCCTCCTGCTGGATGATGGAAAAGAAAAATCATTTCTAACAAAAGGCTGATTAACAAGAGTCAGAAGTTTGTGGCTTGAAATCCTAAGAGAGCAAAAACAGATGCAGCAATGTTAGTTTCAGTCATTATGCAAATGTACTGTTTATAAGATTTGGGGAAACCTGCAGTCAGCTGAGACTGAAGAAGTCACTTGGATGAGTGACGAAACATTTCTCCCACTGAAAACGTTACGTCCAGATGCACAGAATCAACTTTATGGATTTACTTACCTGGATGATTGAGCACGCATCAAGACATTATTGTATTGATACCAGTAACACCATCATCAATGCCATGAGCTGAACAAGATCTTCTTCCTTCCAAGGATCGTGCTGATCTGACTTTACTGCACTAGATTTTCTATTTTTCACACTTGAACAGCCAACGAGTCATTTTGTAACTCTTAAGTTAAATTAAAATCCCATCATCTTATATTTTATGACTTTAGCTAAAATGGGCTTATTCATCAAATATTCAAGTTTACATTTATGCTAAAAAACAAACAAACAAGCAGAATCCCATTATGACCACGTATACCTAAAACCGCCCCAGGCGTCATTTTAACCCCACAGAAGTTCGTGTAAAACCACTACTGAGGCCTACCAATGCGATTGTTTACACATTTGGAGAATCCTGATTATTTCAGATTGAGTTCCTGAACTTACCAGTTTCCCTGAATGTTAGCAGTGAATCACTTTCTGTTAGCAGTCCTTCAGAGAATTTGTGTCTCTTCCTCCACAAAGCCCCCTCTGTTGGTGTGGTTTTCCTTCAGAGATACTAATGACTGCTCCAGTAGATATTAAGGACTTGTTTTTAGATGAGGTTTCTCTAATCCAATAATATTCCAAGTCAGCAAAGTGCTGCACAACACAGGTCAGTGTCACACTGCCCCTGCTGGTATGGTTAATCTGTCTGCTGTCACAGTGGCCTTCACTCCAAGTTCTGTAAGTTAAAAAAATATTTCATGTAAATGAAAGTGAACCCGATTTCAGTAAAATATCCCAACACAGCTCAAAGTCAGAGGAGTTGGAGTTTTAAATTAGAAACCTTCTAATTTCAACTTTTCATCAAAATATCAAATCAGGGAATATTTCTAGAGAACGTTAAAATGAAGCTGTGCATATGACACATGATATCATTATTTTCATAATATTCATAATTATTAAAATCTTCAGGCAGGACTGTGATTGACTGACCTCTGGTTGCTACCACACATTATATGAATGTGAAGAAAAATGTTTCTCACCTTCAGCGTTTCCACAGATGACTGCACTATGAAAAAAATGTTTCTCACCTTCTGAAGGAAGCTCTAAGGATGAGCTGCAAAGCCTAAAACAATGAAGAAAATCAGATGTTATACAATTTACAAAATTCAAATGAAAATAAATTTAAACTGAATTAACAGTTTTTCATGACACAGTAACAGCTCATCACCAGTTTTTTGTGTATGTGGACCATTAGTTGTTCAACAGGCACACATGAAAAAAACTTTTACAATGAAATATTTCAGATATGAAAGTTTGTTATTCAGAACAATGAACAGAATAACAGTAATAACAGAAAACAGTGTGCTGTGTCTTTCACTGGTGCAGAAAGCAGCAGAGTATCCAACACAATGTTACGGTCTGAACTCAGTCAAGGCATCAGACAACATTTAGATAAATCAGTCCTGAGAATCACAAGTTTTTTAAGCTCTTAGAGACGCAGCTTAAACCAGTGAAACAATGTAATTCTCACAATGCAGAACAGAAGTGAACTTACAGAATAATCCAGACATGCAGAGTAAAATGTGTGTCATCCTCACGTCCAGCCCTGCTACACTCTGACACACAGCTAATCTCAAACTGTTTTACTTTGTTTGAATAATAAATGCAGAATAAACAGAAGCTGTGATGAGTTTTTGTTCAGCTGCTTCTTCTATCTGTCACCTCTCACTGCTTCCTTCTCTTTACACAAACCTCAAACAGCTCTGCAGCAGTTGTGTAATGTGTTCAGTTGTGTAATGTGTTCACATTTCCTGTTAACTGCAAACACGCCAGTCTGTTTTGTGTTGTTAACTTTTCTATAATATACAAAGTTTTCTCTTGTTTCAGATTAGGTGACATTTGAAGGTCATAGTTTTTTGTGTTTTTGTCAATTCAGTTCAGTTTTATTTATATAGAGACAAAACAGTTGTGTCAAGGTGCTTTATATTGTAACTTATAGACACTACAATAAACCCCCCCCCCAAAAAACAAAACAAAACAGAGAAAACCCCAACAACAATATGACCTGTTTGAGCAAGTGCTGTAGTGACAGCAGGAAGGAAAAACTCCCTTTTAACAGGAAGAAGCCTCCAGGCTGAGGTGTGAGAGACAGGACAAAGACAGCCAGATATTAATGATAACTGAAAATAAATTCACAGAGGTGTATAAACACATAGTGAGTGAAAAAAGGTGAGTGAAGGAGAATTACAGTGCATCATGGGAAGTCCCCAGCAACCCAGGCCTATTGCAGCATAACTAAGGGAGGATTCAGGACCTTGTATGTGATGAGAAAGATTTTAAATTTGATTCTGGATCTAACAATGAAGAGAAGCCAATACAGTCTTATCAAGACCTTCAAGCTGAAATCCAGATGTGAGGTTGTTGTATTCGTCTGCTGAAATAAAAATGAAGTTTGATCAGTCAGAATAAATATTTACATTTCTTACAGCTCTGTTATTATCAAAGGTTATACTGTTTGTACCACTTCCAGTGTTTCCAGAGCCTCTGATTGGTTCATAGACTGAAAGATCACCTACAAGTCATTGAAAATAAGAAAGAAGGAAAATATAATGATTTATTTTTGTTCAATAAAAGATTTTTTTTTCTTCCCTACAAACTGAGTGTTAAAAACTGTAATAAAGAGAAAAGTAATAATCTCTGGGCTCACCATGAAGAAGAGAGGAGTAAACCTGAGTTTGATCCTGGTTGGCTGTTTGTTGTGAAGCAGAGCTTTGATTGGTGCTCTGAGACTGAGTGAGACTGAAACATTTAGCAAATAATGTAAATTTAATGAGGAATAATTCAAAGTTATTGTTGTGTTTAAAATGAAACTAAACTGCTGCACCAACCTGTTACAACAGGGTTCTGTAAAAACACAAACATTATTACATCAGTTTGTTTAAAAGTGTCACAGCATTAAAATAAATTATTTTCCTTTAAAAAGTCAAACAGAAAAGCTCTCTCTCTTTATCTTTCTGTAGCAACACATCAGCAGCAACACGACAATAATTCCACTAACAAGTCCGATGATGAGCGGAACAATAAATGAACTTCTTTAATCTTATTTACTTTGTCTTCACACTCACTGTTGCGGACTTCTACAGTGTATTCAGTGGTATCACTTTCCTTCAGGTTGTGAATTGTTAGGTCACCATAGAATAAATACACTGAAACCAAATCAAGAAAGAAATAAAACTGCAATTCCTTTGCCATAAAAAATGTTTTTCTATTACCTGATATTGTGTTAAGAGTGAGTCTCCTGTGTACTGAGGGAAACGTTCAGTGTTTGACATCCCATTGTGATAAGTGGCAATCCAAGTGTTGTTGGTGAATATTGACCACTGAATTCTGATGAGACCCATGATGGGTCGACTCCTGAGGGCAATGTGATGTTTTTCCAAGGTATCCAAAGACTGAGGTGATTCAGCTACTGCTGCTGTTAAATAAATACATAAACACATTTAGTAACACTGTGCATCGCCTGAGTTTAAACCTGTTTAACCTGAGTGTTTAAACTCAGGTTTAAACACTAAAAAGAAGAAAGCACTTATAAATACCTTTGACCTTGATTAAAAATAATCATAATGAAATTAAATAACAAGAACACACAACCCTGACAAGGATAAGTGAAAGAGAATAGATGTAGAGAAAAAGCTTAATCTGACAGTGATCGCTTCTCCTCTGTATATCTCAGACCAGTTTGAATACAGAGTCACAACAGGCCTGTTTGATACTGTTCACATAATAAAATAAAATAAATTGTACATTGCCTGATGTAAACTGTCCACTTTCCTCTGGCCTGTGCTCACACTGCTCAATGATTTGGCACATAAGTGTCTGTCTGCATCTCTTGTGCTCTTCATATTTTTATAAGAGGTCAAAGATTACTCTTTGAGGATGCTAAACTTACATTTGGACAAAGAAGATAGATCGTTTGAAACAGGCCATCTATGTCTACTGTAAACCACCATCTTTGAATAGAGAGGGTGGCTTATGATCCAGTTTGAGATCCGTCTCAACACCCACTTTCTGTATCATGTGACCATGTCACATGATAGGGTGAGACAAGGTCTCACAAAACATCTGGTGATTATGATCCACACCTGTTTTCACACCTTAAGTCACATGATTAATAGTAACAACCCTGTTAAGGAACGACCCACACTAGGTTTAAATACCCAGGACCCACCTTGGGGTTTAAAATTGAAGAAACTGAAATGTCTTCAAGAAACCTAAAGAGGTCAAGGGCTTTCGCTCCAAGCTCCATGGACTACACCCGATGACTGAGAACTTACACAGAAAAACTAGTAGAGTAACTTGTATGCAGTAGGTGCCCAGGTGCCTGATTTTATACACCTGTGGCCATGGAAGTGATTGGAACAGCTGAAATCAATGATTTGAGGGTGACTGAATACTTTGGCAATACATCGTATCAGACTCTGAAGCTAAAAAATAAAAATCTAAATGCACATCTTGTACAAACTAAAATATACTTAGTAACTAACAACTAAAACATATTTGTCATATTACCTAAAGCACGATATATTCAGCAAGATGCTTTAACATGATAACTGAGAGAGGAAAGAGGAAGTGGATAATCAATAATAATTCATTCCTAAAAGTGATGACAACAAATCAAAGTGTTTAAAACTTTGTATACCTCTGTGTCATAGTGTTTTGTGTTTACTGTCATGATTATCTTATGTTCTAGTTTTGGTATCCTGTTCATCAGTTCTAGCTTTGGTTCTTGTCTTTGTGTTTTGTTATACCTACCTGTGTCCTCCCCACTGTTCTGTTTGTGTTTGGAATTTCTTTACTTTGAAGGCCTGTGTCTCGTGTCTAATTCAGCTGTGATCTCCTCCGTGTATCATTCCTGTGTATTTATGGTGTGTGTTTGCCTGTGTTCATTGTCGCCTGTCTGTGTTACCTGGTGTAATCTCTGGCGCCTCTGCCCTACAGTCTCAGTGTGCATATGGTTTCAGGTTTGTTCATTAGTTTTTCCCAGTTTAGGTTGTGTTTTGTTCTGTCCTCGCTTTGTTGTTTTCACCTCCTGTAATAAAGCTCACTTGCATCACATCCAGCGCCTGCATTTTGGGTCCTTTCTCTCAACATCACACGACTGCTGCCAGCTGTGACGCTCTGCTGCCAGCTGTCAGAGATAAAACATGGTTTCTGGAAGCCACATATATTTAGCTTAAATTGTTGGTATTGGTATTGTTGCGCCTTTTCACCTCTGTGAAAGATCTGAAAAGCTTTCCACAGAGGATTCAGAGTCTGGGGTGAGGGGCTCCATCAATAGGGGTGAGGTCAGTGATGTAGTGAACTTATTAACAGTTATTAACATTCACAGGGTAGATGTGATACTTAAGATGTGGACCTGAAAAATAAAACATGGTGCAAACGTTTTGAAACGCCTGTTTTGTGGTGACAGTTGAAGGCAGCTGTATGAAGGCAGTGTGACAAATTTATTTTCATGGTTTCACAGCACGTCATGTTTTTATCCGTTAGTTTAGTGTGTGTCATCACTGCAGTGACACCATTTTAATCTGTTGTCAACACTGGCATGCATACTTCTATGTTCCAGTGATAATTATTACTGTTATTCACGACAGGAGCAAAAACATGTGTAATGCACACAGAGAACAGTGAGTGAAATTCCACTGTGACCTTTGTCTGAATTCCTGTTAATTCTCTGTTATGAGCTGATAACATAAAACAGCACATCTGTAACACAGAAGACTTCATGCTGAAACCACAGGCTGCATTTCTTTGTAGGTGGTCACAAACCACAAGGTCTTTCAGGCCATGTCCACACTAATACGTTTTCATTTGAAAACGCATCTTTTCACTCTGTTTTGGCCTCTGTCCACACTGAGACGGTGTTTTCTGTCAAGGAAAATGGAGGCTTTGAAACGACTCCAAAGCGGATGACATTTGAAAACGCCGCTGCGGTGACAGTGACAGCGAACCCGAGCCTTTTCGAAACCAATGACACGCTTTAGTCATGTGACCAATTAAACTAAGATAGCGGAGGGCATTGCACAGCAGTTGTTTTGTTTGCTCTCAATTTTACACTTTTAAAGATTAATATCAGTTCGTACTTGCTCCAGATAACTTTTCTTCAATTCTCACCACTCACTTATTCAAATTCATTTTCTGATGGCACAAAGTTCTGCCCATACATGTCTCTTTATGGATTCATTTGATTCATGAACATAAATCTGATCTTCCAATTCTGTAGCTTCCACGCTATCTGAATTAAGTTTTGCATCATGTGGAGACTTAAAAACTGCTGACTTCTTTTATTTATGTTAAACACCATGGAACAAGTACAGGTAAATGACACACCATCAGTTTGAATGTTATTTATTCATTTAGTTCATTTGACGGGACATACTTAACTATAAATGCAGGAAATAGATAAAAATGTTTAAAATAAAACAAACAAAAGGAAAACAAGAAATACATTCATTACATTCAAATCCATACAGTACTGATCAGATTATTTATAATGTAGATTTTTAACAAATACAGTAAAAGTATCTGTTGGTGCCTGTACCAGTACTTCCTAATGTAACACTGCTGACTTTAAGTCGAGCTATCAGCTACTAAAGACCACATATTTCACCTTTATTTTCTCACTTATGTTTAAACAGAAACATTTAAAGTTTTATAAAACCTTTAGAATGAATATAAAACTGCAAGCTATATAGGCATAGGTCTCAAATGGGAATATACTTTATGCTATAAAATTACTGAGTCTATGCGATATTGTGATGTAATATTGTAACTGTACATAAAGCTAGGCATGTCATCCTGATGTTGGGGAGCAGAGGGCAAGAGTGGCTTCGCAAAAACTCTTCTTATTTTGCTGCTGCAACTCTCCTCACTGACCTATAGACAAAGCACAAAGAATAAAGTGATTTCCAACATATAAGAATGTATAGGCTGAGACATTTAATAATATGAAGAATAAATCAGCCTGCATGGCAAATTACTAAGAGGCTTCCTGATGTGACTTCAGAATAAACACTGCATCAGCTGGGACAATTTTCCTGTAGATGAAGAGAGATCGTAAAAACAATATCATTAACCAGGAGAGCTTCCCAATTGTTCCACTAATGCAAAAACAAGACTGATTTATGCCATATAATGAATACCATTGAAGAATATAAATATAAACAGATTTACATTTTAAAGACGAAGATAAACATGTTAGACAATGATATTCAATTGGAGATAGTATGAACTTTTACTCTACCTTGCATTTCTTGGCTTTTCTTTTTTTGGGCTGTTTGACTCAGCATACATCAGACTATCCTCTAAAGGGAGGCGTCAGGCTGGGACACATTTAACCAGCACAGATATGATGCAAAATGTTGGATACATATGGACTTTAAACTTTTTACAACTACAGTGAAAAGAGTAAAAATCATTTATTTGTATGACACTTCAAGCTTTGCATTTGTATGTTTTGTAATTGAGGTCTGGGTCAGAATCTATGGATGCATAGTTCAAAATAAAAGCTAAACACTGATTAGTAAGTGAATAAACTGTGTGGATGCATAAAGCATCCACACAATAAAGAGAAACAGGAATCAATAGTGTGGATGCCTCAGCATCCACACAATAATAATAAAGAATAAAGAGAAACAGGAACTCAATAGTGTGGATGCCTCCAGCATCCACACAATAATAATAATAAGAAGAAGAATAATAAATCCGAGGAATAGTAATATGTGTGCCTCTTGGCATAGGCACACATAATAATAATAATAATAATAAATCCGAGGAATAGTAATATGTGTGCCTCTTGGCATAGGCACACATAATAATAATAATGATAATAATAATAATAATAAATCCGACGAATAGTAATATGTGTGCCTCTTGGCATAGGCACACATAATAATAATAATAAATCCGACGAATAGTAATATGTGTGCCTCTTGGCATAGGCACACATAATAATAATAAATCCGACGAATAGTAATATGTGTGCCTCTTGGCATAGGCACACATAATAAACTCTCTAATACAGCATGAAAAGAAGAGGCTCTTACACTTGGACTGTCTGCAGCGATACAACAAGAGCAGGAGAATAATAATGAGAGAGACTCCACAAACCAGTCCAACCATCAACCACACAGGAGATGAAGAGCTGTCAGCTCCTGACACAGCTGCTGAAATGACTAATAATAATTAAGTAATAATAAAGTATAATACTTATTATTATACTGCATATTTCAGTTCTCACAAAATAGATCCAGGTGACTTCAAGCATTAAACAGACAATCTAATGTTCCTTCTCAAGCATGAAACTCATTTACAAAAACACATCAAATGTTTTGATCCTGCTCACCTTTAACTGACATCCAGCTCTGTGCTGACTCTCTTCCTGAGTACTGACACTTGTAGAAACCTTCATCAGACTTTGACACTGCAGAGATCTTCAGCTCCCCTCGGGGATCATTTTGAATAAGTTTGTCATTGTGATAGAAAAACACATTGGAAAGTATTTTTTGTGTTCTCAAACTGCAGCTCAGACTAACAGAAGCTCCCTCAGTCACAGGATGAACAGGACTCACCAGGATAGGACCATTACCATCATCTGTGAAACAATCACACACAATTGTTTCAGTCAGATCAGCTGGTGCACACTTTTAGAAAAAGCTGATCATCATCATCTTTATTTATAAAGGACTTTAAAACAACCACAGCTGACACAAGGTACTGTACATTGGAACCAAATAATAAAATTACGTAAGATATAAATAAAACCCAAATAAAAGAAAAAGGTAAAACAATTAATGAGTTGGTTAATAACTAATTTAATACCAAGAGAAACTAAGTCTCACTGAGGTCAAAAGCCAAAGAACAAAAATGGGTTTTAAGACATTTAAAAAAGTGGACAGTGAAGGGGCCTCAATAACATTTAAGGGCAAGTTATTCCTTAATTTAGGAGCAACGATAGAAAGAGCTTCCTCCTGGATTTTGATACTTCCTGGAGCAGGTGGTCAGCTGACCTAAGAGACTGACAGGGTGTGTAGGGATGAAGAAGCTCAGAGAGGTAAGGCGGGGCGAGATTGTGAAAGCATTAAAAACAAACATAAGAATTTTAAAATGAACTCTAAAAGACACAGGCAGCCAGAGCAGAGAGGCCAGCACAGGGGTTATATGCTCTCTTTAATAAGTTTGTGTTAACAGTCATGCAGCGGCATTTTGAACCAGCTGCAGACGTGAGAGCAAAGAATGAATGACCCCCACATGAAGTGAGTTACAGTAGAAGAAATAAAAGCATGGATCACTGTTTCAAAGCACTGTGTAGAATTTTGCTTTAAATGATAAAACACTGGACTTCAACACTGCTCTAATTTGGCTGTCCAATTTAAAATCACTCTCCAACTTAAAAACAAAGTCAGTAATAACAAGTTTAAAATAAACTTCCAGGGATCCCAAATGAGCAGAGGAGGACTCACAGGGACCACTAAGTCCAAACACTTCTGTTTTCTTTTCATTAAAATGTAAAAGGTTATGATACATAATAACAAGAATGAATTGCAGATATGTTTTTTATGATGAAGATCTGATCTTGCATATTTAAAAACTGCTGTATGAGTCTCACTATTTTTACTGTAGTAGTGAGATGTGGAGCTGTGCACAGTGCAAGTAAAGTAACGAAATTTTGCTGCTCTGAAGTCCCTGACTGGCTCTGAACTCAAACACAGCATAATTTTTGATACAACTGCACCTTTTTACATGATGATCATTACAAATAACACTTTGCCGACAGAGATGCTGACATTTGAGTGTTTTCTTTCAAAAAGAAAATATAAATAAATAAATGTAAATGTTCATGTGATGTCTAAATCATTCAGATCCAAGAAGTAAATGTATAATAACATACTCTGTACAGTGATGTTGACTGCACTGCTGAACTCTCCTGATCCAGACTCACACCAGTACACTGCAGTATCTGACTTTGATGTGTTGATGTTACATGTGGATCCAGTCATTCTCCTACAGTCAGAGAGTCGGCCGTCCTCAGAGAACTTCCTCACTCTCCACTCAGTGAAGTTTCCCTCACAGGTCAGTGAGACAGAGTCAGAGGTGAAGTGTTGCACTCTGTCAGGACTCACTGTGAGAGACGCTGCTGAATGAACATCTGGAAACAACATGCAGTGAAGAGACAAAGCTCACAGATGTTAGGATTCAAAATATCACAGTGAAAAAAGTAGTTCTTGCTAAACCCACCATGACTGCAAATAAATCTATGAATGAGATTTATTAATGCAGATTTAAATGTTGTGACTCCTGCAGGTAGAAGGATTTCACTGAACCATCTGGGTCTCTCAGTAATAATCTCACAACAACATTAGAAGCTACATTAGAAGTTTCTGTAAACTTGCTTTCCTACAGTTTGTCCACAGTGTGCATGTTTGTTGTTGCACAAGCAAATATCTTCATCATCTGTCGTGTAATAAGATGTCTGACATTTGTGACCTTATTACAAACAGTCAGATCATTATCAGACAGTTTAACATCAGCAGATCTTTAATGTTTGTTCTCTTTGCTTCTAGAAATCACGACGGCACTTTACAGGGATCATGTCTGATATCATTTTCCACAGCAAAAGCACAACAACATGTGTGAAGGAGCTGCTGGAGACCAGCACTATGAGGACTAAAGACCACGAGATCATCTGTGTACATAATGTGCTTCACAGGAGTCCTGCCAGATTTACAGACTTTCAAATCATCAACATGAAGATTAAAAAGAGCTGGAGACAAAATTCATCCTTGTTTAACTCTGTGAGAAACAAACAAGGAGGAATTTGAATAACAACAGAAGTGTTTGAGAAAGGATGAGATTCAATTTAATCCTTCTTGGCGAAACTTAAATATAATGATTTAATGCAATTTAATTGAAATTGGACATCAGATTTCAATGTCAGTATGTTGCTGCAAGAAAAAAAATGGTGAATTAAAGTGATGACACAATTTATTAGAGAGAAATAAACTGACCTGCAGACCAGACAAACTCTGGTTGACTGTGATCAGTGTGATACTCTGGGTCTCCTCTTCCAGCTCTGCACACATATCCTGCTGTGTGTGTCTGTCCATGAATGATGTAGGAGTCCTGTGCAGTCCCACTGCCATCAGGTAGCAGCTCATAACTGGAGGATTCATAGTTGTATGTTTTCAGATCAGGAACAGCTTTATACCAGTAGAAGCTCCATCCTGCAGACGGATGTTCAACCTGACAGTTCAGAGTTACTGAGGCTCCAGGACTCAGCCATGATGGAGACACAGTGAGGACAGGACGGGGTTTATCTGTTCAACAAAGATTTTCTCTCAGTGAACATGTAGTACAGTCTCTGAACAGTGAGCTCAGTTTATACAAAGAATAATAATCTCAGTCTATATGAACAGAAACACATTTTACAAAGTGTTCAAACAGCTTAAAGCAAATATGACTTACTGTCAGAAACTGTCAGTGTGACTGAATCACTCCACTCTGTTGTTTTATGCAGTGAACTTTTCATTCTGCCCTTACAGCGATAGTTTCCACTGTTGGATGATGAAGCAGATTTAATCCTGTATTCATTTTGATTTGGAGGTTTTCTGATGCTGCTTGTTTCCCACTCATAATCCCACTCAGTGTCTCCTCCATGGATCTCACATCTGACAGTGATCGTCTCTCCTCTGTATATCTCAGACCAGTTTGGATACAGAGTCACAACAGGCCTGTTTGACACTGTTACTGTTCAAGAAAGTACAATAAAAACACATGAATGACAAAAGGTTCAATTACCATCAGATGTAGTGCTTTGTGGGAAGTTACATTTAAACTCACCAGTTGTGTCAATCCAAACTGACTCACTGTCCTCTGTGTAGTAAACTGAGTTTCCTCCTCTTCCTCCTCTGCACTCATAGTATCCTCCCTCTGAGACACTGATTTGTCCATTTGATAGAAACACTGCATCCGGTGAGGTCACAGGTTTATAATTGCTGTCATATCTGTACCAGTAGTATTTCCATCCAGATGATGATGATGATGATGATGATGATGGGTTCACAGAGCAGGTCAGGGTCACACTGCCCCCTACTGGATCAGCTGTCCTATCAGCTCTCAGTTCAGCCTTTGGTTTCGCTGCAGTTCAGTTTAGAACAAGAAGATAAAAGTAAAAATGACTGAATCAGAACAATTTAAAGAACTGGATGGAAACATGTGAATGATCAAATATCACAAAACTTTATTGGTGAAGCTATAACAAAGTGTGTGACACAAAATACTCTGAAATACTGTTTTGATCAGCACAGCAAATTTTTTTAATATTTTCCTCTGAGTATTTAAAATTAATTAATAAATGCATAGTTCATTTACTATCATTAATTTGAAGCATGACTTAGTTAATTCATCCATAATGAGAAAGTAACCCAGGTTAATATGATCTGATTGTACTTAGCATGCTATGTCCTTGTGTTCTTTACTAAATCTGCTGTTGAAGCCTCTGATAGCTAAGATGAGTCCTTGTAAGTGTGTTTTACATTCTTTTGTTGTGGAAGCTGACATTTCCTGTCGATGTGCACAGATGTGTCAGAATGGGTTTTAAAAGACACATCGATGGTTTGGAGGAAGTAATTACTGAAGCTAACTCAGAAAGATCAATTAGAGAAAAAACTCTAAATAAATATCAATGGCACTGAAAGTAGCTGTACATAATGTTATGTCTGTGAGATGATTATGAGTAATTTATATACTCATTAAATATCATTACTCTAAATTAATAACATACCAGCACAGACCAGCGTCCAATGAAATGAGGCCATATTGTCGTCTGCAGTTCAGAGTTCATTAAGTGAAAAAGATCCAGTGTGTGTTTGTCATGAGAGCAGACTCTTTAACTAAAACCTGAAACCTCTAAGATTCATTTCAACAATAGATAACATGCTAAAGACAACTAAAGTAACTGCATCATATGTTGGTGCAACAGGGAGTAATAAAAATAAAAATAACACAAATACAGAAGAGCAATTAATGGATGTAACTGTTGTTCTTAGTGGATGTGGTGGAGCAGCTGAAACAGGTTCAGCATTTGTTCTGCACTTCATGTATTAGAGCTGCACAGCAGAGAAATTACTCTGATATGTTTGGTTCTCTTAAATGTGAATAAAAAACTGCTTTTCACATTTTTTGGTTATCAGAATAAAAGAAAAAATATTTTACTGAGCAGCTACAAATGAAACACCTACAAAGCTGCAAGAAAAACAGGTTCTTACTAATGTTGATAAAACAGATCTCCAACTTACATGATACAGTCAGTGTGATGGTATCACTCCACTCTGTTAACAAATAGTCCCTTCTGCCCCGACAGCTGTATCCTCCACCGTCAGACTCAGCAGCACTGCTGATTCTGAATTCACTGGATGTTGGAGGTGTGTTAACCTGGCCTCGTCTCCATTCATACGTCCACTGAGCTCCTTCACCTCCCTGAATCTCACATCTGACAGTGACTGTCTCACCTCTGTATATCTGAGTCCAGGATGGCTGCAGGGTCACAGTTGGCTTAGGGGGAACTGTTCACACAAGAATGATCCAGTTAGGAGAAGAAAAACATAAAAATTCTGCTGTTTATAACATAAAACTAGAGTCACTGCAAAACAGCTGATCCACAGACAAACAGTTTGAAGACTGAACATCAAAACAAAGTCACAATAAAACTATTTATAGCTTTCAAACTGTAACACAACATTTAAAGTAAAATGTATCAGTATTTACTTTGTACAGTTATCTTTTATTTATATTCTTTATAAATAAATTTATTATTTACAAAATAATAAAACATTTTTTTTAATGAGTTATCTTAAGTCTAATTTACTTTCACAAAGATACGATCTTTGAGGTGTATAAACAAATCAGTGTGGATAACCAGAACGTTGATGAGTTTAATAAGAAAAAACTTTAGATTAAATCTAGAAACAGGATGAGGAGAGACTTTTTTTTAAATCCCAGGATTAGATAGGCTCTTGAAGAGGTTACTCTGTCAAGGCCGATCCTTAATCTCACAATCTTAAAGTAGACACAACAAAACTGAAGTTTTTCTATTTTTCTATTTCCATCTCTCCAAGTAATCCTGCTTTCAGAAAGAGAAACCGAAGAACAGACTAGTCCCCAAAGACAGGATGTAACAGTAATGACAACTTTATATTTCACTTTTCAAACTCAAAATTTCACAACTATTTATAGGAGCAGAAGAATAAAAAAACAAAAATGATGAATATAGAAAACAGAAATACAGTTCAAAGAACATTAACATGTTGAGTAAAACTGGAGAATTTGTCTCATGAAAATATTACTTAAAGAAACTAAAAGGAAGTGACTGACTGCATTTCAGACTCCAGGCCATGAAGCACCTTAAAAGCAAATAATTAAATCCTGAAATCAGATTGAAAACATGCTGGGAGCCAGTGTAACAGTGGGACAGGTGTAATCCCATGTGATGTGATGTGATGTGATGTGATGTGATGTGATGTGATGTGTCTGAGTTGGTCTGCAGTCGTTCATCTGATTGTTTGCTGAGACTGTTTCAGTGATCTAAGTGTGAAAAATCAAAGCATGTAAAATGGTGTCCTGTCTTTAAATGTTTTAAAATGATTCATAATTTAGGTTGAAATTAATCCAGAAATATTTTTGTTATTGTCTTGAAATTTTCCAGCAGAGAAGCAGCTGATGGCATCATGTGTTCAGCATGTGTTCAGCATGTGTTCAGCTGAGGAGATTCAATGACAACATTTAAAGTTTTGTCTGAGTTTAGCTGAAGGACATTAGCTCACATTCAGTTTTGAAACAGTGATGAAAACTCTGCGTTTGCAGCCACAGACACGAGGCAGCTGGGACAATGACATTTGCGTTTATTTTTTTCATGTTACAAACACATTTTTTTTTCCTTTTCCGGATGTTTGACTCTGAGTGACGACTGAATATTTTTATAATGAAAAAACTGTTTTACATGACTTTGGATACTAAACTAAAAAAAACCCTGCAGTTCTGTTTAAAGTATTTTGTTGTGTTTTGGGAATTAAAATGAGTGAAATGTGTCCAACTTACCTGTTATTCTCAATGTGGTGATGTCACTCCACTCTGTCCAGGAAGAGATTCTTCTGCCCCGGCAGCTGTATCCTCCACCATCAGACTCAGTAGCTCTGATGATTCTGTATTCACTGGATGTCTCAGGTATGTTAACCTGGCCTCGTCTCCATTCATACGTCCACTGAGCTCCTTCACCTCCCTGAATCTCACATCTGACAGTGACTGTCTCACCGCTGTATATCTGCGTTCGGGATGGCTGCAGGGTCACAGTGGGCTTAGGAGGAGCTGTTAAAAATATATCATTAGCAAACTTAAATACAAAATCATTATTAAAGTTGTCCCAGTTTTTATTGCTCTTGTTAATGGTAATCATAATTTTCCATGCTGTAGACAATATGACTTGAAAATCAGCAATAAAAAAGTTTTGTTGTATTAATTATTACTAAAAGACATAAATACATGACTGCATTTCTTTTGTGATATGAGGACATTAGCTGATATTCAGTTTGAGCCTCACAAAGACAGTCATTAAGAGAACTCAACATGCCAGAGTCACATGGTCTAAGCATAAGTACTGCATATCTGTGTGTTGTCAGCATATGCAAAAATAAGCATATGCAAAAAATTCAATAAAAAGACAATAAACACAATAAAGAAAGATAATCTTGGTTGATAACATATGCAAAACAAAAAGATGCACCATGTGTCTCAATTACATGTCCAATATTAAGCACATATAAGGAGAACAGGATCAGTCTGACTCTGTCTGGTGAACACAATAGTAGTTTTGCCAAAATCTATTTATAGATAATTGATATAATATGTAAATTTATAATCCAAGTCCAAACTTTTCTGAACCAGTGGATTTAGCACTAGACTTTTTTTTTTAATAATCAGGAATGTAAACATGTGACAGGAAACAGTTTAAAACATCAAGCAGGTGGGCTCAACAAAGTTTACTAAAATCTTCATCAGCAGCAGATCAAGGTAACTCTCAGTCATTTTCCATAAACTGAACTGTAAACAAATGATCCACATATGGACCTGTTCTACATTAGAAGTTCTTCTTCTCGTATCATTAAAGGTATTCTGACACTCGTGAACACCTGTGGTGGGTGTGGTTTGGGGCTCAGCTGCAGGTTGAGGGGACAGCGTCAGGGGTGGGTGGCAGAAACAGCTGATCCCAGCCGCACTAATGACCTTTTCCCTTATTTTAGTAGCTGCTGGGGTCTGAAGGAGGGGAGGCAGACTGAGACTGAGAGTCAGAGTGGAGCAGAATGGAGGGAAATGTGTGTGTGTGTGTGTGTGTGTGTGTGTGTGTGTGTGTGTGTGTGTGTGTGTGTGTGTGTGTGTGTGTGTGTGTGTGTGTGTGTGTGTGTGTGTGTGTGTGTGTGTGTGTGTGTGTGTTTGGGCGTGTCGTACTGAGGAAACATGTCAGAGAGCTATAAATCCTTATTAAGATCAATTAGTGGAATGAATCCAAGTGAAACCTGTAATGAGAAAGGCTTACACAGCAGACCAGTCTCTCATACAAATACGCTATATTTTGGTCAAATCTGAAGAGAAATTAATGTAAATATGCTAAAAACAAAAGAACTGATGGAACTGCAGCAATAAATCCACATGTGGAAATCTTTTTTTCCTTCCAAGTGTTTCACTGTGAGTACTTATGAATCTGAAAAAACAGTATTATTGAAAGACAGTATTTTGTTGTGTCTTTGGATGAAACATTATGCAGTATAAATTAAAACATGTGAAATATGTCCAACTTGCCTGTTACTTTCAATGTGGTGATGTCACTCCACTTTGTCCAAGAAGAGCTTCTTCTGCACCGGCAGCTGTATCCTCCACCATCAGACTTAGTAGTTCTGTTGACTGTGTATTCATTGGATGTTGGAGGTGTGTTTAACTTGGCTGGTCTCCATTCATACGTCCACTGAGCTCCTTCACCTCCCTGAATCTCACATCTGACAGTGACTGTCTCACCGCTGTATATCTGAGTCCAGGATGGCTGCAGGGTCACAGTGGGCTTAGGAGGAGCTGATCAAATAAAACATATCATTAGCAGACTGATAATTTGACTTAAAAATCAACAACAAAAAGTTGTTTTTATACTTTTTAAATGTTTTATACATTTATAAATATAATCCATTAGTTGTCAGTTAGCTGTTGTTTGCTAACAATGCTGTTAAACCTCCAGTGGTGGATTCAGAGCTGGAGATTTAAAGATAAACGAAGTGAAAAAACTGCTGCTATGAGTAAACATACGAGCAGTTTGAGAAAGGCTAACATAGCAGACCAGTCTCTCCTAAAATTAGGACAATTATTTATTATTATTTTACACTACTTTTGTTAGTATTTTGTTCTGTTTTTGGAAGAAACGTGCAATACAAATAAAATAAGTGAGGAGGTGCGTTTAACTTGTCTCGTCTCCATTCATACATCCACCTCCCTGAATATCAAGAGTGACTGTCTCACCACTGTATATCTGAGTCGTGGATGGTTGGAGGGTCACAGTGGGCTCAGGAGGAGCTGGTTAAATAAACATATATCATTATCATCACAAATCTATCCTGGTTTTATTGCTTTTGTTAATTGTAATTATATTTTTGTGTCCTGGTAAAAATTTGACTGAAAATCAAAAATAAAAAGTTTTGTTTTTACTAAACAGATTAAATGATATTTATACTGGAAGATATACTGGAATCTGTTCAGATAAACATCCATGAAAAGAGAATTAGTCTGTATGAAGGCGGCACACTCTTAATATGATCATTTTAAGATCAAAATAATAATAAATGAAATGATAGGTGTGTTATATCAAATCTAAACAGGGAGGATGTCATTTAGAACAGGGGTGTCAAACTCATTTTACATGACAGCCCACAAACAGCCAACTTTAATCTCAAGTGGGCCAGACCAGTGAAACCTTTCTGAATGAGGATCCCAGCGCAGACAACGAGAAGAAAACTAGATTTTAACAAAAACTGTGCCTTTTATTATGGCCGATAACAAAACATTAACTAAACAAGAAACTGATCACAAAAACCTAAACCAAGAAAGCTAAATATGTGAAATCTGGAATACTTGGCAGAACTGTGGAAACATGAGGTAGTGTTTATAGATGACCTGACAAAGAACGACTGACAACTCACTCCATAAATATACAAGATGGTGACGAGGAAACAGGAAACACACAGAGAACACAGCTGGGGGGAATAAACATAATGACACAATACAGGAAGCAAAACTGAACACAGGATGGGACACTGTCAAAGTAAAACAGGAAACACTGAGACCTAGACCTGAGACACACGGGCTTGACAACAACAGTGATAAACAAACAGAGAGGCAATAGAAGAGACACAAGGACAGGAACAGGGGAAGAGAGGATGAAGATGAAGATGAAACACAGTAAAACGGCTAAGACACAAAGGAGCGAGGGAGAGGGTGAGAGAGAGAGGGCAGAGAGATACAAACATGGAGATAAGACACACGGAGGGGTGAGAGACAAACATGGGTGACAAAACAGACTCAACACAGAGAGGAGACATGGAATGAAACACAGGAACAGAATAGGGAGACGAGACACGGACATAAACTAAGGAGCATACACAGAGAACATGACAGACTCACACAGGAAACAGGAAATGACATATTGACAAGAAAACATGTATCATAAGTCTTAACTAAACTTAGAAGCATAACCAAGACTAAACCGCATACGAACTGGAAACACTTAAACATTTCCCAAAAACAGCAGAGGAATCAAAAAACACCAAATAAACTAAAAACGCTGGGCAAATGAGCCACCACCCTGACACCATCAGTGTAAGAAATTATTTACAGTATTTAACTGTTTTTCTAAATGATGAAGAAAAAGCTGCTGTGAGAAAGAGAGAAATCTGTCGGCACCACTCTGTGGACTTAAATTGTAAGAAACAAATGTGTAAAAATAGAGAGAAACTTCCGGTAGCTCATCTATATTATATCTATACTGTATTTATATAGTAGATGCTGAAAAACAGAAACATTTCTGTTTACCTGCACTTTAATCGTTTGCTGTTTTACCTGTTTGGAAGTTGTTGAAATGGTTTGGCCTGTACCACTACACTTGCTGTCTTCAGAACGTCTGCCCCCCTTCTTTCTTTCTTTCACATAATGGTATGATCCCAGCCTGTCTTTGCATGTGATTGGCCACATGGTGTGCCCATCAAAACATGGATTCTTAGCAGGGCTGAAGATTCAGCTCCCACATACTGAGGGTCCATTAATAACTGGCTCGCAGGCCGGAAACAATTGTATCGAGGGCCGAATGTGGCCCGTGGGCCGTAAGTTTGACACCCCTGATTTAGAGCATTGTAGGAGATAACAGCTACATATATGAACTGGAGTAAAAACAGTTTCTTACCTTCAGTGTTTTCACAGATGACTGTACTGAGCACTAAAATAATGAATAAAACCTCATCAGATATTTTACCTCAGAGTAAAGTTTTTTTTAAAGACTTTACACTGATTATTGATTATTGTACATTTTCAGATGAACAATAATCACCAACTTTCTCCTGTTTGCTAAACAAGCTCTAAAAAGTGACTCACTAATTCTCAGAGATCAGAAATATTTTAATTAATGGTGTCTTTCAAACAATGTCAGACATGTACTTACAGAAAAAGCCCATCATGCAGAGCAAAGAGTGCCCCATCGTCCCATCCAGCCTGCTGCACTCTGATCCACAGATAATTTCAAACTGTTTTACTTTGCAGTAAAAAGAGAAGCTCTGTTTTGTTTAGGTGTGACAGAGTTTTTCTACAGGTTCTTCTTCTGATTGGTCTCTCTGTGCTTCCTTCCCTTTTACACCAAACTCAAACAGCTCTGTAGCTTTGATGATGTTATGGTGTCCCTACAATACGAGTGAATGAACTCTAAAACATTATCAACACTTATTCATTGTTTTCAGTTTTACTGTGGATTGTAATTATTTATTAAAAACAAAAAATCATTTGCAGAAGGTCAAAAACAGAGGAGAGATGTCAGGATGTTTTTGTTGTGTATCTAATGGCATTTTAATAATTATTCCTGAAAACATTTATTTTTATATTTTTACTCATGTTGCCATAGTAACTTTAAACTTGAATGCATATTGAGTAAATACACAAAGCATTGCAACAAACTCCATGTTGCTTCAGCTTCCAGTTCCTCTTTACACATCCTGAGGTTTGATAGCAAGAATAAGACATAATCACATAGCACAGAGCCAAAGTGTTTTCAGGAGACATTGAGATTCATTCTGTGGGCTGATGGAGAAAAACATGAGATCACTGAGGTTTTTTAAGTGCAAATGAGCCTGCAGCTGCGTGCAAACTTTCATTTACACTTCACAGAAATACTGACACAGGGTGAAGGGTTTTAGAAAGGTGGGTTGATTCAGGTGTGTGTCTTTGTGCATTTATGTGCATGTGCCCAGAGCCCTGGGGCTCTGTCTTTAGCTCTTAGTGGGGTGGCCAACCTCTGACAGGATCAGCTGCCAGGTGGTTTTTAGGCGCTCTTTCTTTTTGGCTCCTTGTTGCTTCTGCTGGTGTGGACACGTGGATGTTTTTGGGTCTCCTGGATCTTTCCCTGTTTGCCTCTGGTGGGGTGTTGTTGTGGTTTCTCACCCTCATGATCACGTATGTTTCATCTCACACACAAACACACACACACACACACACACACACACACACACACACACACACTCACATACATGAGGTCATTGATGTTTGTTTAAGTGCAGAGATGGTGCAGATAGACTTGCAGCTATTTGCGAACTTGCGGTTACAAAAATGTTAACACAATATTTTCCATCAGCCACGTCTCTTTAAAAAGTGATCCTTCCTGTCATGGTCTGATCTACAGGTCAGAGTTTAAAACACCAGTAAATACTTTGTGCAAATGTTTCTGGTCTCAGTCACTGCAGTTTCAAATCTTACTACATGTTAATTTAGTAAAACAAGCTCCTCATTAAAGTCAAAAAGGACAAGAAAGCACTTCTGATTAAAAAGCTGATGTAAAACAAAACATCAGCTACACAAAAGACTGCTGTCTGAAACACACGCTGCATTTCCTCTTTCCTGTATGGCACAGATAAAAATGAGGCCTTTCAATAGAATAAAAATAAAATGTGGCAGAATATACAGTATCCATAATTTCATTGTACATGTACAATGAGAATAAAGGGCTATTCTATTGGCGGTGTGAAGATTTGACCCAAAATGCAGACTCTTAGAAAAGCCTAACTTAAACCCAGCTGTATTGCTTGAATGCAAAAAATGCAACACTACACACAAAATTCCTTAAAACTAAACAACAGGCAGAACACAGAGCCAGACGATGAGGGAGACCGCGATGCAGGACAGCGAGAGACGCAGGCATAAATACACACAAGAACAAACGAGGGAACAAACCACAGGAGAGAATCGTAGCTAAGAGGAGACACTTGGGAAGCACAGCTGGACACAATTTAAACTGAACATGATGCACAAAGCACAAGTGACTATGAAAGTAAAATGGGGATGTATGCAAAACACATATTGAGACACAGGCTGTGTCCAAACTCAGGGGTAGCATTCTTCGATGGCTGCATTTCTAGGCAATTACGTCACAGCAACGCAACGAAGGCTGTCCAAATTCGAAGAGTCCTCGAAAGGCAGCGACAAATGCGTCCTTCATTTCCCCAGATTTGAAGGATGGGTCGGGTGTATCCTTCGTGGCCCACCATATCCCAGGATTTTGGATTTCAGGATTTCAGTTTGATATGTTTTAGGGAACAAAGACCAAACGGCTCTGTTTATTAAAATGAGAGGAGAAAATGATCACCTCTTCACTGGGGTGAAGAATTCGGCCACTGTGGCATGGAGGTACAAGAATAAATCAATTTGCACATCATATTCATATGAGTACGGTTTTATTAACCCTCATACTGTACAGAACCTCTGATGTCCAGACGGCATTCTTCTTGAGTTCTGCTGTGAAAACTTTAGGGATTAACATAGTTGCCTTGGTTTTCTCTCTCCTGTTTTTATTTGTCTACTGTCATTTTTTTTTCTCTGACTTTAGGATTGCAAGTATGCAGGGTCAGGAGAGGGAGTCAGTGGGAAGCCCACTGCTGCTACTTGGCTCTGGTTTGCCCTCATGGATGAGGTGATAGGATAGAGGCCTTCCATTAAGCCTCCTGTCCTAATGTCCTCTCTCCCTGAGGACACTCCAGGGCCAAGCACAGCAGTGGTGACCAAAACAAAAGTGATGAGGAAGACGATCAGCCACCCACAACAGGGAGAAAGAGGAAAAGAGAGAGGGATGATGAGCTGCTAGACCTCATCAGAGAGGACATGAGGCAGCAAAGAGAGGCTGAGGAGAGGAGAGCAGAGGATGAACAGACTGTTTTCACTTCTAGAAAGATCAGTTCCAAAATGCGTTATGCATTAAGAAATTTATTTATTATGATATATTTGTTACGTTGTTATATGTGTTACATCAGTTTAACAGTTTTATGTCATGAATAAATTGATTAAAACAAACAAACAGTAATTGTCCCTGAACTCATATTTACAGGTATTTTTAACATGCATGAACATAAAGCTAACTTTGAACAATTTTAAATGAATATGTATTTACTGAGAATAAAGTAAATGACAATAACAATAAAACAAGAATATTTATAATACATCAATAAAAATCAGGCCTGGGATCCTCCAGGTTTAAAAAACAGTCCAGGACTGGGACACTCAGGTTAATCCTGCAGTACAAGGGTCTGGTCTGGTTAAGGAAAAGGTGGAGAACAACATAAACAGTTTTAGTAGAAAAGTATGATTTCATTTATTTTAAGAGATCAAAGCATTATTCTGATTATTAAGCTTAAGTCAAATATACTAATATGCTCTGAAAAGACTTAAAATTTATACACTTCATTTGTGTAACTAACTGTTAGGTTTCATGTTGGCACAAACCTATTGCTGGAACAGCCGAGGCAATTTTACTGCAGCTAGCAAAAGCATGAGGCACCAGGCAGAACTCTTTGTGTGATCTCGTGGACGAGACGAGCGCTGTTCCTGGAACCGCAGTCACTCTCAATCTACTCTCCCGTAGCACTGCTCTTTATTGTGGTTACATGAATATGCATAGATTCATTAACACAAGGGTCTGGCCTCTCACACAGGCATGCATGTGAACAAAGAGTAAATGGAGTGATTTTTATACAGCGCTCTACTCTCCCAGAGTACTCAAAGCGCTGTATACAACATTGACTCATTCACTTCTACACTCAAGTGCAACTAACAAACATTCACACTCCGACGAACACATCAGAGAGCAAGTTGGGGTTAGTATCTTTCCCAAGGATATTTGGCATACAGACTGGGGAGCCAGGAATCGAACCACCAACCTTCCAATCAGTAGCTGATCTGCTCTACCACCTGAGCCACAGCCACACCAAGAGTACTGTCTGTGTGTACATGTAGGTATGCGTGTGTGTGTGTATGTGGGTCAAAGTATGACCCTGCGAACGACTCCCCAAAGCTGGTGCTAGGAGACCACCTAAACAAAAAGCACTTATACTTAAACAGATACAGAGTAGGTGTCCTCCTATACTATAAATCAGAAAGAGAAGGTACGACCTCTCTCATGACCTTAGGACGTGTGTGTATGCCAGAGCACTCTGGAACGCACACAGAGCCTTTGCAGACTAAGGATGAGACATTCTATCAATATGCAATCGATTATATACCTCTAAGCATACATGATTATATGTTTCTAAGCATAAATGACAATCCAACAATATAACTCTGACACTAAGATGATCCTGGGTCCTTTTGACCCAGCGTTTTGTGTTTTCTATTATTGTGATTTTGGTTCTGTTCTTCCTCAGTTTAGTGTTTATTCTTTTCTGCCCGTGTATTCCTGTGTCAAGTCTGCGTTTCTGAGTCTGTGTCATTACGTGTATGTGTTTCCTGTTTTACTTTGAAGGTCTTTGTCTGATGTCAGTGCGTTCTGTTTACGTATCCCCTGCCTCATCAGCTGTGATGTCTTCCAGGTGTGTTCCCCTTCTGTTTCCCATCCCTTGATTCCTGGTGTGTGTATTTATAGTGTGTGTTACCTCGTCCTCGTTGCTGGTTCGTCTGCTTCTCTCCGTCCGTTTTCCCGTATGTTTTCCTGTGCCTCCCTGCATCTTCGTTTCTGGTTGGTTTAGTTAGTTTTGCCCAGTTTAGGTTTTCTTACACTGTAAAATGTAATATTGTGTTTAATTAAAAATATTAAATAGGCTGAACTCAATTTTTATCAATTTGTTATTAGAACTCAATTTAAATAAGTTACCAGTACTTTTTATGCAAAAACGCTGATAAACTCCATTTATTTGAGTTGTCTTAACTTAGAAAAACTAAGTAAGCTGGAAGTTTTGCTTCTCAGTGCGGAAGGATGAAAGATGTGTTTTGAAAATGCCACGTGACTACCGTCCTCCTCCCTCTCGGATCAGTCCGCATGTTCACGGTGCATTTTTATGGAATATGTTGAGCAAACCTGGAGAAGCTTCAGCTCAAGATATTATTGTTGTCATTGCTGTGGATCTTTACCTGATACACTGACTTGGTGAGTAAATGTTTACTCTTATTCAAACTGATTTTGTGGCTTCTCTTAGTTTAGCACCAGGTTTAAAATCTTGCTAGCTAGTTAGTGTTAGCCTAGCGTTGCTGCTGCCGCTGGGCTCATGTTACTCAAAAATTAACACCACAGCCTTAAAACCTTACATAAAACTATGTGGTGAAATTTTCTGTTGATTGTTTGAAATAAATAAGTGAGATAAGAGCCCAGACAAAATTCTTCGGGAGGTGCAGCCGTTAGGGGTGGGGTAGGTGTGGGATGTGGGGGGGCAGCCGTTAGGGGTGGGGTAGGTGTGGGATGTGGGGGGGTGGATAACAGAGCTCTCCGAAAACCTGGAAGCACTTTTGCAAATATGTGATATTTTGATAAATTAAGTAGATATTTGAGCATTACACAGCTACATTGTCGCCTGAAAATATCTTAAAAGGTTATTTTGTGACCCAGAAAGGGTAGTCTGGGGAAAAGGAGGATCGCATTTGTCGGCCACGGTTATCGGAGCCTGTGCGTACTTGTAAGCGCGGCAATGGCGGAGGAGCGCCGCTGAAAAACTTATTACTTTTTCTGGGTCACAAAATAAACTTTTAAGATATTTTCAGGCGAGAATGTAGCTGTGTAAATTTCAAATATCTGCTCGATTTATCAAGACATCACATATTTGCAAAAAAATGCTCCGACGTTTTCGGAGACGTCTATTTTTTTTTGCTTTGTGGCAGCTTTAGAACATCTGTGGCATCTAATGTCAAATCTAGCCTTTATTTAACAACATAAGCAAACTCTATGTTACAATGATTGCACAGTCATTAAGGATCAAATCAGTTTCTGAAAAATGTTCTGTTTTTTCTCCCTCTGCTTGCTTCTTACTGTCTTTGAGGCTCGGGACCAGCACTCCTGTTGTTGGACAGAAAGACATCAGTAAGTATTTTGGTTTTCCAATATATTAGCAACTGTCAGTGACATTTATATTAATCAGGCTGAACTTTAATCATACTTTAGATCAGCCTGTTTTACTTGTTGTTTTATTTGTGCTTTGGTTTGGGGAAGTTGTTTCTTTACTGATCTTTTCCTGCCTTCTGTTATTAGACTTGAGATATGACTGCACTATGCTGTTGCTGGTGACCACAGTTAATTCTACAAGACATGCTGTGTAAGTAAACAAACAACAGTTTGGTCTGCATTTCTTGAAAGATCACATCCCCCAAACTTAGTTTAGAGGGTCTACACTGTATATAGTGAAGTCTGCAAGTTTTCTAACAGCAAAATCTGTTTTGTGCCCAAAATCATTTTGCACATCATTAGAATGAAAGTTATTGGCCATGTTTGCATAGCCCTTTTTTAAAATGATGCTTTCATGACATTGTGTGTTGGGTGGTGGTCAGGGCTATGCAGACTGACAATTTGGGACATTGAATGTCACCTCTCCGGTGGGGAGGGAGCCTGAGATTGTCTAAATTGGAGTCTGTTCTATACCAAATGCAGGAAAAAATGTTTTAAGAAAGCAATTAAGTTCATGTTCCAAAAAATATGATTGTTTGCTTGCAGGACAACAGGAGAGACGAGTCCTCCGTCACAGATGGTGTGGTCAGTGAAGATGGTCGCCTGCAGGTTCAAGCTCATTGCATCTCCAACCCACATCCACTGCCACTGTACTTAAGGGAAGTTAAAGACTTTCTTCTGCACCTACATTTGGATCACCTAAATCAATGACAGTCATTCAGGCAGTGATGCCTGGACTGGAAACAAGCATCCTTAAAATAATACAACATTCCAGCTCCTGTGTTGGAATGAAAAACAAATGTGTTGTTTAAATTAGAGACTGCACTTGTGACAGAACAATAAATATTTTATTTTGATTATATAAGTAATGTAAGTACAAAACAAACTTGTGGTAGAACTAAACTTATTTTCAGAATAATTACATCTGAGACTTTGTTTCATTGTAAGATTATAACAGTGATGGCAATATAATTGTTTGTTGTTCAGCAGAACAGTGTCCAGTATGTTGGCTGTTGTACTTTGTTGTGTTTGAAAATAAAAGTTGGGCTCATTTTAACATCATTACAAAAATTGTTGTTAATTATTTTTAATCATATTCAGGTTACCACAAATTGTTTTTTCATTGTTTGTTTGTTTTTTCAACTTAACATGTTTGTCAGTAGGTAAACAATTAGTATTGTACAGTCAGAAATATCAAGTTATTCTTAATACTGCAGACTTGCAATGTATAAGTTGTCCTAACAGTCATCTTAAGTAAGCTTTACTTAGTTTTTTTGAGGCAACGAGTTTCCATAATTTTTGAGTTCTGGGAACTAATTAGATTTTACAGTGTAGTTCCATTCTCACCCTTGCCATTTCTGTTTGTATCTACTTCTGTTTAATAAACTCACTTGCACTAGAGCTGCCGCATTTTGGTCCTAAATAATTCCCACACGGCTTGCCCCGGCAACCCGTGACACTAAGCTTTTTTATGAACTCGGAAATAACCCTGTTTTCAGCTTTGTCACATTTTTACAGCCCATCTATGCACACAAATACGTTACAGGATCAAATGAATAACAGAAAATAAATGGAAATAGAAAACGCTCTTCTGTAAGTTTCAAAGAGATTTAGTTTACATATTTTATATAATACAGTAAATGTGTACAAATGACCGGCAATCATTCAGTCACTGGAATTATCCATGAAACATGCTAAGTAATTCCTAAAAGCATGTAGATTAAAAACAATTATTTTACCTGGATATCACGGTCTCTGACGAGCCGAAGGTACAAAAATGCCGACAACAACGATAAAGTTTTTTTTTAAGCTCCTAGAGAATTAAAAATGTACAAAAAAACTGAGCAACATTTCTGAGTCCTTTTCAAAGTTTTCACACAGTGGCGCTAGCGACCGGAAAAACGCGGAATTAAGGGCGGACTTGAACAAAGGCTGGAAGACTTTCCAGTTTCACAGCCGCTCACTTCCAGCCTACCGGCCTTTCTGCTGGGGTGGACACGTCGTTGTTTGGTCTCCTGGATCAAGTTCCTGGGGTGCATTGTTGCTGTTTCTCACTCTCACGATCAAGTATGTTTCGTGACACACACACAAACAGTAGATAAGAAAACTAAGACGACCTAAGAACATAAACAGAGGGATAACAACTATACAGGACAGAATCACAACCTCTGAATATTAAATAATCCAAAACTATAAAGTCCAAACACAAAACGGTGGGTGTAAACACAGGATCATGACTATTCTATATTTGCATACCAACAGCAGCCTTTGACACACATGTAGGCACTGTAGCTGCTCAGAAGAACAAAGATGTTATTCTGTATTGTCATGTTTGTAGTTTGTATTATTACTGCGTGATGTTGCTTGTTGAATAAAAAATATCCCTGTACGTCTCTGTAGAGTTGAATATAGTAAAAACATTTTTTTAGGTTTTAAAAAGTTTTAATTTATCAAAACATAAACAATATTATCCATTTGCAAAGTCTTCAGTGAGACAGCTTCAGAGTCTAAACAGGTCAAAAACAAGCTTTGGTGCTCAGCAGCTCTAAAAGTGTTTAAGTTGTTGACTTTGACTGTTCTCTCTGTATTCTGACACATGATGGCAGCCACATAAAAAAGTGCTGCTAAGTAAAAAAGCAGTAAAAGAGTCACAGACACAGAAAAAGCTCAGTGATTCAGTTCATTTCAAAACACTTTATTAAACTGAGTTATTGCAGAGACAAAACAAGACAAACATGCAGTGTAATAACAAAAAGCTGTGAAGGGCTTTTTTTTTTTACTCTGTCTGTTTCACATTTTCATTGCCTAATTGTAACATCCACTCTTACCAGTACCAGTTTATACAGAGATCAAATTAGTACTGAGCAGGATTGAGTTCAGTTTATTGATGTGGCCCTCCACAACAGGCCCAGTTTCCCATGTGGCCCCTCAGGAAAATGAATTGCCCACCCTGCTTCAGAGGGTCTGTGTGCCACAGCAGACTCCTGACCCAGAATCACACTTAGAGTACGCCATCGTCTTCACAAGCAACCGAATGATCTGTGAGGTCAAATCTGTGTGATTTAAAGAATTCCAAGAGCTGCTCAGTTATTATTAATTTCTGGCTCTTTTCCACAGTGTGTCACCCCAGCAGGTGGCAGATGAACGCCCCTTTCTGAGCCTGGTTCTGTTAAAAGTTTCTTCCTGTTAAAAAGGAGTTTTTCATTCTCACTGTCACCAACTGCTCACTCATAGTCGTCTGATTTGGAGTGTTTCTCTGTATTATTGTACAGTCCTTACAATATAAAGCCCATGGAGGCAACTGTGGTTATGATTTGACACCTTATAATAAAAATTGACAACTTTTATTTATAAAGCACCAAATTACAGCAACAGACAATTAAACTGAATTGAACTGAATTACTTGACAATTGTGTGTGCTGTCTGAGGACAGTCGCTGTGTTTGTAAGTAGCCGTGTTCATTTTGTCACATGTTCTTTCTACTTTCTCCTCTTTGGATTTGTAAACAATTTGTTGAGCACTAATGTGCACATGAAGCCCATTAGTGCTTTGAGTGCTCCAAGAGAGTAAAAAAGCACCTCCGTCCAGCGAAAGAGCGCTGCCTACTGCCTCTGGGACAGAGGGCTGGCACGGTGAAGCGGGAAACATGAATGTGGAACATAAACTGAACATGAACTGAAAACACCGGGTGAACCACCCAGGAACCCTGACACAGTCTTGACTTTAGACAACTGAGCAGAAGATGATTGAATCTGAAAAGAAGAGGAGAAAATCAGATGTCTGAGCAGAAAACTGAGAATAAATTATTCTGAAAGAAAGTTTGGAAACTCAACGGAGGAGTTTTTTTTTTTTAAACTACAATGCAACCTGTCAACTGAGATGAACTTTGACTCAAAGCAACTGAGCAGCAACTTGGCAACTGAACAAGAGCAAATTAATGTCTATATGAAACTGACAGACAGTTTGGCAACAGAACAGAAAACAAGTGATTCTCAACAACTGAGCAACAATTTGGCAAATCAACAAAACAGAAATGACTGTAAATTTTTAATCTGAGCAGAAGAAAAGCTGCTCTGGAAACATGAGCAACAGTTTGACAGCTGAACAGAAAGAGCTTAAAACTCAGCAAACACGAAGCAATTTGATACCAGAACAAAAGAGAAACGTCTCCCTAGAACAGCAACAACTTCAACTTCAAGTCTGTGAATGTAAAGTGATGTAATCTCTAAGACTTGAAACTGCAGATTAAAATATTTTGATGAACATGAAACCATCAGAAATGTTTACATGAACCAAATCAGTAAAAGTGGAAGATGGAGGATGGCAAACATGCAAAAGAAAAATCAATACTGAGCAGAAGTATTGTTGTGTGAAAATGCCACATAAGGTGTTCAGCATTAAAGTGGATATGAAGCACTGCATGTATAAAGGCTAATTTACATCATGGAGCCCAGCTCTCAAAAACTGACACAGATGTAACTCTGACTGTGAAGCTGGATTTAAGAAATAACTGCTTAAAGGTATAAAAACACAGGTATCGCCATATCCTGTCAGTACAGAGCATGACATCACCAGGTCAGTCGGTTAGTTTCAGTCAAAAGACTCACATTAGGTTGTGTTAGGTAACTAATAACAGAACCAATAACTTGAGGAAAATAAGGACAGTAAAACATCAGTTTAATGGGGTCACTGACTGCACCTCGTGCCTGTCCCATCTGTGGCTTCCTGTTGGAAAACAATAACATTTATTATAAAAACATCGTCTGCCCTCGATGTAAAGTGAAGTGTAAAGTTAACTGTACCTTATAGGCTTTGTTTAGGAGGTGCAGCCCTCAGACACACCTCTGCACCTGTGTGGAGGAGGAAATTATCCTGATTTACTTTCATTGATTTAAACATGTGGTGTCTGATATACACATGGTATCATTTGTTATGTGTTCTGTATTGTAAAGATTTTTTTTGTGAAAAACATGTGAAAATGAAATGAAATGTATTTTCTTCTTTACACATTTAAGTGGCCTAATCTTCAGAGTAGGTGATACAGAGCTGAGCTTGGCAACTGGAGAAAAAGCTTTTGTGTAAAACTGGTTTCAAAGTAGCTGTTAGTCAGCCAGCAGGTGATAACAGCATCCAGGAAGCTCAGACTTTGTATCCAGTGTGTCTGAACATTATCTGCAACAAGTGTTTCTGTGAGGTGGAGATCTAACAAACCAAACACGCAATGAGACTGTTGTGACTGTACCTGTGGGTCCCAACTTCATTGTAGTAAACAGCACTCTCCTCTGGTGTGTCGTGTTCCCCTGTGAAGATCATCAAATTCATCCACAAAGGAAAAAAAATACGTTTTTAAAGGATGTTTGTTTGATTTTTAAACTGCACAGGTTTTATGTACTCACTCTTTCTTCTAAGATCTTTAAAGTCAATAAGAGAGGAGGCAACATTTTCATATTCATCTGAACCTGAAATGTTGATAATTTTTTTTACAGGATTGTAAAAGCATGGAATTAGTTTCATTAAATCAAAAATAAGTTTCATCTCTAACTGCTCTGTGCTTTCCAGCACATATACTGTACCATTTCTGTTCTTCACTTGTGTAACTGATTCATAGATGTCAGCAGTACCTAAAGAAAAAACAAGCCAGGCTCACATTAATCATTTTATTACAGTTACACTAAAGATCAGAGCAAAAACAGAAACACTGTGTGAGTCAAAACCAGGACTGTAAGATCTTTAAATGTTCTTTGAAAAACTGCTGAACACAAACTGAACCTGAGAAATGTTTGTGTTAATGGAGGTTTAATAAAAGTCAATATTAATAATGATAATAAAGATCAGTTTAAATGCTGACCATGTTGAAGAGAGCCGTACACATGAGTTTCATCCTGGTTGACTCCATGATTTGTGGAGGAGCCCGGACTGTGACTCTCAGACTGGATCGACCTAAAACATGAAATAAACACAATAAACTCAAAAGTAACTGATGTTTGTTTAAAATAATAATAAAAAGTATTTTACCAACCTGGTGAAGCAGGAATCTGTGAAAGAGACAAATGTCATTACACATGTTTGTCATGTATAAATTGTTCCACTGATATTTTGTGTCATGAGATCAGGATACATGTATATGTGTGAATAATTAAAGTGTATGTAGTAAATAAACTCTCTAATACAGCATGAAAAGAAGAGGCTCTTACACTTGGACTGTCTGCAGCGATACAACAAGAGCAGGAGAATAATAATGAGAGAGACTCCACAAACCAGTCCAACCATCAACCACACAGGAGATGAAGAGCTGTCAGCTCCTGACACAGCTGCTGAAATGACTAATAATAATTAAGTAATAATAAAGTATAATACTCATTATTATACTGCATATTTCAGTTCTCACAAAATAGATCCAGGTGACTTCAAGCATTAAACAGACAATCTAATGTTCCTTCTCAAGCATTAAAATCATTTTTACAAAAACACATGAAATGTTTTGATCCTGCTGACCTTTAACTGACATCCAGCTCTGTGCTGACTCTCTTCCTGAGTACTGACACTTGTAGAAACCTTCATCAGACTTTGACACTGCAGAGATGTTCAGCTCCCCTCGGGTATCATTTTGAATAAGTTTGTCATTGTGATAGAAAAACACATTGGAAAGTATTTTTTGTGTTCTCAAACTGCAGCTCAGACTAACAGAAGCTCCCTCAGTCACAGGATGAACAGGACTCACCAGGATAGGACCATTACCATCATCTGTGAAACAATCACACACAGTTGTTTCAGTCACATCAGCTGGTGCACACTTTTAGAAAAAGCTGACATGTAAGCTTCAGGAAGATTTTCACAGAAGCGACTCTGTGAAACAGATGATCAACTTGAATCCAGGTAAGAAAGAAATGCATGTAGTAAATGAAGTTGAACGGCTGATGGTTGGATTTTATAAGCTCATAATGTGATCTAACAGATACTCACTTAGTAACTGATCTAAGGGTTGTGAATAGAATGAAATAAAAATAATTACATTTAAAAACTTAAATACCAATAAGGCCTGTGGGCCTGATGGTGTTTCAGCTTTCCTCTTTAAACATTTGCTAATGAGCTGAATCCAGCTTGGAGTCCTGTTGATATCAGCTTCATCCTCACTATATAGAAAAAGGCTGCAATCAGCAAAATAATGATCACAGACCTGCAGCAGTAACATCAATAGTAATGAAATCCTTTGAATGCATTATGGTTGAGCACTTGTGAAGCGAAGTACAATTTGATTACTTTAACTCACTTGATTTGAAACCATTTAGAAAACCCCTCAGCTTATGCACGATTGTTATTTATGGATCTAATATCAGTGTTTAATACCACAAACACTTATACACTGTTAAATAACATGAAGGTGGATCCTTATATAATCAGATGGTTGTTTGGCTATTTTCATTAAAACACAACAGGAAGTTAAAGTCAGTTCTACTCGTTCACACATACAGTTTATAAGAACAAGAGTCTCACAGGGCTGTGTGAGCTCTCCTGTTCTTTTCATATTATATTAAAAAAAATTATGGAAATCAGTGTACAAATAACTATGTGATTACATTTTCTGATGATACAGCAGTTCTTAGTCTGTTAACCAAAGATTCAGATGTTGCCATTTACAAAACGGAGATTGAAGGGATTGTGCAGTGGTGTAAGAAACACACCTTCATGTTAAGTATAAAGAAAAATAATCGTCGTCATATTTATAATGATCTTTGATCAAAGATCAATTGGAGATCTCAGCCTGGTTTTATTTACTGGAGAGAAGTTTGAACAAGTGACAACATGACAGTGTTTAGATGTTCAGTTACAGTGGGTTCATCATGTGGATTATTCATGTAGTCAGTGTTTGCATTTTTTAGAAGGCTGAGGGTCCATGGAGTAAATAAATGCACCATGTTGCTATTTTATAAGGAGATTGTTGAATCTGTTATGGTATCATTACATGGTTTGACAAACTTTCTGAGCTCGGATCCCAAATTCAAAATTTGGTTAAGTCGACTGGAAATATAGTTGGGATGCTCCCTTTATTTTCCCTGCATGTTATTGTGTTATGTGTGTTATGATGTGTTTCCCTAAATTACTCTGAATGGAGACAATAAAAGTTTATCTGATGTGATGACAGAGATGTTGAGCTTTTTAGCGTTTTATTCTGATGGAGAAAATATAAAATACTAATTTAACTAGAGAACAAAAACCAAGAACATTTTTTGATGTTTTGGTGCCTGAAATTGTCTGAAATTCTCATTTTTGTTTGTGTTGCCACATAGAATTACTTCACATACAGCAAAGCTGGGACAAATGTTCATGTGACGTCTAAATCACTCAGATCCAAGAAGTAAATGTATAATAACATACTCTGTACAGTGATGTTGACTGCACTGCTGAACTCTCCTGATCCAGACTCACACCAGTACACTCCAGTATCTGACTCTGATGTGTTGATGTTACATGTGGATCCAGTCATTCTCCTACAGTCAGAGAGTCGGCCGTCCTCAGAGAACTTCCTCACTCTCCACTCAGTGAAGTTTCCCTCACAGGTCAGTGAGACAGAGTCAGAGGTGAAGTGTTGCACTCTGTCAGGACTCACTGTGAGAGACGCTGCTGAATGAACATCTGAAAACAACATGCAGTGAAGAGACAAAGCTCACAGATGTTAGCATTCAAAATATCACAGTGAAAATATTAGTTCTTGCTAAACCCACCATAACTGCAAATAAATCTAAGAATGAGATTTATTAATACAGATTTAAATGTTGAAGTTTCTGTAAACCTGCTTTCCTACAGTTTGTCCACAGTGTGCATGTTTGTTGTTGCACAAGCAAATATCTTCATCATCTGTCGTGTAATAAGATGTCTGACGTGTCTGACCTTATTACAGACAGTCAGATCATTATCAGACAGTTTAACATCAGCAAATCTTTAATGTTTGTTGTCTTTGCTTGTACAGCTCACGACAGCACTTTACAGGCATCATGTCTGATATCATTTTCCACAGCAAAAGCACAACAACATGTGTGAAGGAGCTGCTGGAGACCAGCACTACGAGGACCAAAGACCACGAGATCATCTGTGTACATAATGTGCTTCACATGAGTCCTGCCAGATTTACAGACTTTCAAATCATCAACATGAAAATTTAAAAAAAGAGCTGGAGACAAAATTCATCTTTGTTTAACTCTGTGAGAATGAAACAAGGAGGAATTTGAATAACAACAGAAGTGTCTGACAGAAGTTCAGTTTACTTGAATGTAGTGAGAAAGGATGAGATTCAATTTAATCCTTCTTGAGGAAACTTAAATATAATAATTTAATGCAATTTAATTGAAATTGGACATCGGATTTCAATGTCAGTATGTTGCTGCAAGAAAAATAATGGTGAATTAAAGTGATGACAGAATTTATTAGAGAGAAACAAACTGACCTGCAGACCAGACAAACTTTGGTTGACTGTGATCAGTGTGATACTCTGGGTCTCCTCTTCCAGCTCTGCACACATATCCTGCTGTGTGTGTCTGTCCATGAATGATGTAGGAGTCCTGTGCAGTCCCACTGCCATCAGGTAGCAGCTCATAACTGGAGGATTTCTCTGATAGATCAGGAACAGCTTTATACCAGTAGAAGCTCCATCCTGCAGACGGATGTTCAACCTGACAGTTCAGAGTTACTGAGGCTCCAGGACTCAGCCATGATGGAGACACAGTGAGGACAGGACGGGGTTTATCTGTTCAACAAAGATTTTCTCTCAGTGAACATGTAGTACAGTCTCTGAACAGTGAGCTCAGTTTATACAAAGAATAATAATCTCAGTCTATATGAACAGAAACACATTTTACAAAGTGTTCAAACAGCTTAAAGCAAATATGACTTACTGTCAGAAACTGTCAGTGTGACTGAATCACTCCACTCTGTTGTTTTATGCCATGAACTTTTCATTCTGCCCTTACAGCGATAGTTTCCACTGTTGGATGAGGAAGCAGATCTAATCCTGTATTCATTTTGATTTGCAGGTTTTATGGTGCTGTTTGTTTCCCACTCATAATCCCACTCAGTGTCTCCTCCATGGATCTCACATCTGACAGTGATCGTCTCTCCTCTGTATATCTCAGACCAGTTTGGATACAGAGTCACAACAGGCCTGTTTGAGACTGTTAATGTTCAAGAAAGTACAATAAAAACACATGAAAGACAAAAAAGGTTCAGTTACAATCAGATGTAGTGCTTTGTGGGAAGTTACATTTAAACTCACCAGTTGTGTCAATCCTGACTGCCTCACTGTACTCTGTGTAGTAAACTGGTTCTCCTCTTCCTCCTATGCACTCATAGTATCCTCCCTCTGAGACACTGATTTGTTCATTTGATAGAAACACTGCATCCGGTGAGGTCACAAGTTTATAATAGCTGTCATATCTGTACCAGTAGTATTTCCATCCAGATGATGATGATGATGATGATGATGGGCTCACAGAGCAGTTCAGTGTCACACTGCCCCCTACTGGAACAGCTGTCCTATCAGCTCTCAGTTCAGCCTTTGGTTTCGCTGCAGTTCAGTTTAGAACAAGAACATAAAAGTAAAAATGACTGAATCAGAACAATTTAAAGAACTGGATGGGAAAATGTGAATGATCAAATATCACAAAACTTTATTGGTGAAGCTATAACAAAGTGTGTTACACAAAATACTCTGAAATGCTGTTTTGATCCGCACAGCAAATTTTTTATAATATTTACTTCTGAGTATTTAAAATTAATTAATAAATGTATAGTTCATTTACTATCATTAATTTGAAGCATGACTTAGTTAATTCATCCATAATGAGAAAGTAATCCAGGTTGATACGATCTGATTGTACTTAGCATGCTATATCCTTGTGTTCTTTACTAAATCTGCTGTTGAAGCCTCTGATAGCTAAGATGAGACCTTGTAAGTGTGTTTTACATTCTTTTGTTGTGGAAGCTGACATTTCCTGTCGATGTGCACAGATGTGTCAGAATGGGTTTTAAAAGACACATCGATGGTTTGGAGGAAGTAATTACTGAAGCTAACTCAGAAAGATCAATTAGAGAAAAAACTCTAAATAAATATCAATGGCACTGAAAGTAGCTGTACATAATGTTAGGTCTGAGATGATTATGAGTAATTTCTATACTCATTAAATATCATTAGCCTAAATTAATAACATACCAGCACAGACCAGCGTCCAATAAAATGAGGTCATATTGTCGTCTGCAGTTCAGAGTTCATTAAGTGAAAAAGATCCAGTGTGTGTTTGTCATGAGAGCAGACTCTTTAACTAAAACCTGAAACCTCTAAGATCATTTCAACAATAGACAACATGCTAAAAACAACTGAAGTAACTGCATCATATGTTGGTGCAACAGGGAGTAATAAAAATAAAAATAAAAATAACACAAATACAGAAGAGAAAATATTGGATTCTTAGTGGATGTGGTGGAGCAGCTGAAACAGATTCAGCATTTGTTCTATTTGTTCTGCACTTCATGTATTAGAGCTGCACAGCAGAGAAGTTACTCTGATATGTTTTGTTCTCTTCACTGTGAATAAAAAACTGCTTTTCACAGTTTTTGGTTATCAGAATAAATGAAAAATATTTTACTGAGCAGCACAAATGAAACAGCTACAAAGCTGCAAGAAAAACAGATTCTTACTAATGTTGATAAAACAGATCTCCAACTTACATGATACAGTCAGTGTGATGGTATCACTCCACTCTGTTAACAAATAGGTCCTTGTGCCCCGGCAGCTGTATCCTCCACTGTCAGACTCAGCAGCTCTGCTGATTCTGTATTCATTGGATGACTGACGTATGTTTACTTGGCCTCGTCTCCATTCATACGTCCACTGAGCTCCTTCACCTCCCTGAATCTCACATCTGACAGTGACTGTCTCACCTCTGTATATCTGAGTCCAGGATGACTGCAGGGTCACAGTGGGCTTAGGAGGAGCTGTTAAAAAAATATCATTAGCAAACTTAAATATAAAATCATTATTAAAGTTGTCCCAGTTTTTATTGCTCTTGTTAATGGTAATCATAATTTTCCATGCTGTAGACAATATGACTTGAAAATCAGCAATAAAAAAAGTTTTGTTGTATTAATTATTACTTAAAGACATAAATACATGACTGCATTTCTTTTGTGATATGAGGACATTAGCTGATATTCAGTTTGAGCCTCACAGAGACAGTCATTAAGAGAACTCAACATGCCAGAGTCACATGGTCTAAGCATAAGTACTACATATCTGTGTGTTGTCAGCATATGCAAAAAATTCAATAAAAAGACAATAAAGACAATAAAGAAAGATAATCTTGGTTGGTAACATATGCAAAATAAGAAGATGCACCATGTGTCTCAATTACATGTCCAATATTAAGCACATATAAGGAGAACAGGATCAGACTGACTCTATTCTGGAGAACACAACAGTAGCTTTGCCAAAATCTATTTATAGATAATTGATATAATATGTAATTTTATAGTCCAAGTCCAAACTTTTCTGAACCAGTGGATTTAAACAGACTTTCTTTTAATAATAAGGAATGTAAACATGTGACAGGAAACAGTTTAAAACATCAAGCAGGTGGGCTCAGCAAAGTTTACTGAAAACTTCATCAGCAGCAGATCAAGGTAACTCTCAGTCATTTTCCATAAACTGAACTGTAAACAAATGATCCACATATGGACCTGCTCTACATTAGAGGTTCTTCTTCTCGTATCATTAAAGGTATTCTGACACTCATGAACACCTGTGGTGGGTGTGGTTTGGGGCTCAGCTGCAGGTTGAGGGGACAGCATCAGGGGTGGGTGGCAGAAACAGCTGATCCCAGCCGCACTAATGACCTTTTCCCTTATTTTAGTAGCTGCTGGGGTCTGAAGGAGGGGAGGCAGACTGAGACCGAGAGTCAGAGTGGAGCAGAATGGAGGGAAATGTATGTATGTGTGTGTGTGTGTGTGTGTGTGTGTGTGTGTGTGTGTGTGTGTGTGTGTGTGTGTGTGTGTGTGTGTGTGTGTGTGTGTGTGTGTGTGTGTGTGTGTGTGGGTTTGGTGTCGTACTGAGGAAACATGTCAGAGTGCTATAAACCCTTATTAAGATCAATTAGTGGAATGAATCCAAGTGAAACCTGTAATGAGAAAGGCTTACATAGCAGACCAGTCTCTGATACAATTATACTGTATTTTTAGGTCAAACCTGAAACCTCGAGAAATTAATGTAAAAATACTAAAAACAAAAGAACTGATGGAAGTGCAGCAATAAATCCACATGTGGAAATCTTTTTTCCTTCCAAATGTTTCACTGTGAGTATGTTAAAGGAAATTTGTATTACTGTTTTAAAGTGTTTGTACTCTTATAGTGTTTAGCTTCTTTTAAACTTAGTGTGTGGGTGACATTAGTGTGATCACTGCATGAGGAAGCTGCTGGACAAACCCTGATATGGCCAACGAACTCACATATCTTCAGTTTACATATAGGGAGTTGTTTCTCTTTGTATGCTCCACCCAAGAATGGAATGCAAGCTGTCTGACTATTATTGAGAATAGAAATATTTTACTGCTATTATTTGCTGCTATTTTTATAATCATCATTAACATTTCAGTATTAATAGTGATGTTGCATTTAGATGCATTCAGATGTTCAAATATATGGTTATAGTCTTTATTACAGGTCCAAGAAGAACCACTTTAAACGGTTGAGTTGAATCTATAATTTAAATGTTTTTAATGCTTCTATGATCTCAGTGTTTCTGTGTAGAGGGCAGAGACAGGAAGTTATATGTCTTTGAAGTTGCAGGCTTTTGCAGAAGTGAAACTGAAAGCAAAGAGAGCATTTAAGGGCGAGACACACATACAGACACATATAGTACGAGAGGTCACGACACGTACGCAGTACACAGCATGCACGCGCCCTCGCACGTGTACGCACACACATATTTGATAGACTCATGTAGGTAGGAGTTTATAACTGCAAAGTCGAGGCGTACGTGGTAGTCTGTTACAGGAAGTGCACCTGATGTTCCAGGAGATAAGCAGATAAGCCTGGGCAGGATGGAGACAGGAAGCGCTTGGCGTCGACCCGAAGAAGATGTTCTGTTTTAGACTATGTTAAGAGTCATTGTGGTTTTGGAGTGACGTATGCTTTGTTTAAATCTGCCTAGCAACAGAAAAGGGGGCTGTACTATCTTAACCCTATAAAACCGTTGTCTGAATATGGTAAAGACAGTTCAATACTGATTGGGTTGTTGAACTCACACATGTGTTCATTAAAATGCCGTCTAAATTGCACACGCCTGGATCTGTGGTTATTTATGGATTCCTCTCTCAATATTTGAACCTTAACATTTGGGGGCTCGTTCCGGTGAGAGAGAGGGAATTTTGGTGTAGATGGAGAGATCCAGGGACCGTGGTGATTAGATGGGCAGATACGAGTCAGTGGTCTGAAGTGAGAGACAAGCCGGCTTAAACAAAGGTAAGGCACATACCTGTTGAATTTTCCAAAATGTGCTAGATTGGACATGTCAAATTAAAGTCTACTCACTGAAACTACTGGTGAAGGTCTGTTTTGATTTTGCTGAAGTTTTTATGAGGTTTACCGGTTGAAGTAATGATAATGAAGTATAAGTGACAGTACTGAGTAATGAGAATAAAGGAATGAAGAGAGTTAAGGCAGTTGGACTGCCAAGCAGTTGGACTGCTAAGTGAACTTAGAATGATAGGGAATTTGGTCATTGTGTGGGTTAAAGTCCCGTTGGTCATCTGGTCTACGTGTGATGGTCATTTTTGTGGGTTAGAGTCCCCTATGTCCACAACGGGAGATCTGCCTCAATCTTAATCCTGTTTTGGGTGTAGATTGTTGTTTCAAATTACTCTAAATTACTTTAGGACGAGGAGTCTGGGACCCTTAAGAAGCGCATAGCCCGGACGTTGCGATCCCTCCTCGATGTGGACGCGCATTGTTGACCTATCAGCGAATAGGGTTAGCTCGGTTTGGCTTGACCGTGGGGTACAGGGCATCCTGAGATAAGCCAGTGGTTGGACCACTTTACCGTTTGGAACGGTATCTGCGCTTTTTTGGCTACGATAAATTTGGTTAGGGCATTAGCAATCGGGCCACCGTCAGGGACGGAATACTGGCTAAAATTGGTCGCAACAAAGTCTGGGACTTGATCGGTTGGACCGTTATTATTAAATTTGTCGAAATTATATAGGTTTAAGAGGCCTAGAAAAATCTGTGCAGTTGTAATTAATAAGACGTCTCTGTGTAATATAAAATATGAGATCTATGAGTAAGATCAGTCTCTGTGTCACCAATGCACAGCCGGATGTGCACTGATGGTGTGTGAAAATGCAAATGAGGAGCGGTGACGCGCAGAGAGGGTGGTTTCAGTTTCGAGAGTATTGAGCTTTATGACTAGTGTTTGCCAATTTTGCTAAATGCCTGTATATAAGAGGTTGGTTTTGCTTATCACGAGAGTATAAATACAGTTTGAATATATTAGTGTGGATGTATAGTAAATGACTGAATTTTGATAGATGTATATATCTTGAGCCATAAATGCTGGGGTGTTTTATCTTTTCAGTTATGTGTGTGTGGTGAGAAGCTGCGAGGATGATGAGAGGTTTCAGTTTTCCTTTTTTCTTTTTCTTTTGACTTGCTCTTTCTGATTATGGAAGGCATGTCCAAAATACGCATAGGAAAGTGTATTTTGAGTGATTTTAACCGTGTGAATGCTGTCAGTATTTGATTTGAATGTCTCTGCATGATTTGTCTGAGTGAGTGAAAAAGGGAGAAGTTTGAGAGAAAAGGCAGTGGGTGTGAGACGAGTCATGGCGTCTGAAAGAAGTTAGAACATTTAAAAGTGTGTATGAAAGGAAGGTGTATTGTTTTTAGACCAAGACTTAGTAAAACTAAAGAGGGTTTGTAGACTGTAAGTATGAAAAAAACAAGTGTTTGATTAATCTGTAGAAACAGGAAAGAGAAATAGGAAATACTGTGCTGCTGTGTGTGTGAGAGGAAGGTGTGTGTGTGACTGATGATGTCAGGGGAGCACCCAGAGAAATAGACAGAGTTAAATTCTAAGAAGATGAAGCGAATGCATGTTTTAAGAAAAAGTAATAAAGTAATAAAATTATATTAATTACAGGGTTTAGAAAAGAGACAGACCGAGAGAAATAAATACATGAACTAACAATTACATTAATGAATTGAAAACGCACGTACAAAACTGTTACATGTGAAATTATTGTTGAAAGTTTAATAAAGAAAGCAGTTTACACTCCTTTAATTTCCAGAACCAGTGTGTCCCTAGACCTGATAACACTCTTGCCCAGTTGGCCCCTGTAGTAGGCGGGCATGGAAGGCTGGACAGCCCATGACGGGTAAGATCCCACCTCGAAACCCTGGGACAACCTAAGGCAAGGCGCAGTCACGATTGCTTGAACCTAAGTCCCGGAGTGACCTTGGAGTCACTGGAGGAGACGGATTTAACAGGTAAGGCCACTGGGCACAGGCGGAGGGGAAATGTCATTAACAATGACCAGTGATGAACCAGAGAGAAAACACACCCTGTCAAAAGGAGTTTGAAACACTGCAAAAGAAACATTTACAAGATCACAAAGATCACAAAGAAACATTTATAAAAATCACACATACAAACAGAAAATGCACTAACCTTACAGAGATAAGCTCATGAAGAGTAATGCATAGATAGTGATAAAAACCATTAAGAACACAAGCATATGCAATGAAGATCAGTTTGCGGCTTGTATGAGTGAGAGAATGGTGTGAATATTTAATAAAATAGATGGAAAAAACAAAAGAAAAGTGTTTATAAGAGTGACTCAGGAGTGCTCTCGTACTGAGTGATCAAAACCAGTGATTAGTATGGAAAGAAAATGAAAATAATTCAATAATGTGATAAGGTTTAAACAGGTATTTCTCTTGTCAAGTTGGCTGTTGAGCTGTGAGTCTATGCAAATTAGCTGGAGCAGAGACACTTCCTGTGTGCGTGTGTGTCGGAGGCTTTCAGTTCAAGAGAGAGCGGTGGCTGTTGAAGATTATTTGGCGAAATATATAATGGTAAAGTATCAGGATATTTGATTACAGTGGTCAGGTCTGTTCAGAGGGGCAGATTTGGACAGGAAATTTATAATGTAGTGATGACACGTTGTCAAAATCGGTTTATATTATATGCTGAATGAAAACATGGCAAAGTGAGGAAGGGTGACATTGTGCAAACGGTCTTTGATCTTTTGACGAGGTTTTCAGTGTGTTGAATGGGTGAAATTTAAGATTGTTTAAGATTTTTGGGGCTGTTGTTTTTCATTTTAATAGAGGGAGTTTTGATAAACATGGACATGTCTAAAAGGGCCCATAGTTTTTGTAACAGTGCACTTAGGAAAAAACCTGTCAGGTGATTTTGTTTTGTACTTTGATGAGCTAATAATCAGCTCTCTTTTTTCATTTTTGTTCTAAGCAGGCCTGGAAGAGAGTGAACTGACGGCGCTGACAAAATTACCAAGTACGAAAATCAGGTGGGCTTTACAGATTATAATTGATTACAATCAGAGACTGATTGGCGGCGAGTCTCTGTCTAAAAATGGATTGTATCGATTCAATCCAGTCAAAAGTATAGCGAACTATTTTCCTAAAAAGGAAAACGAAATAAAACAAGTGATTGAGCTCATTTTGCTGATGTGGAGCATTTCATTATTTGTGCAGAAGGCTGCAGTATCAGCAAAAATATCATGTGTGAATGCATGAGTGAATGTGAGTGACTGGACTAAGGTGGGAATGAATAAATGTGGACAGATTTATCATGTGAGGAAAAGAAAGGGGATGCTTTGTTTTGCTTTTGCCATAAGCAGGACAAGTGGGAGACTTAAATCTGGGGATGCTGATTTTGGGTTGCTGATGTATGCTTGGAGAAAATTTCTTTTTACTGGGGTTAGATTATGGGATTACATTATATTGTTGGGAGAATGCAAAATGCTAAAAGGGAAACATTGTTGGATGAGATTCAAGTTACCATTAACTGAGGTAACTCATGATTAATAACTGTTTTGTTTAAGTTTGTTTTTGTCATGACACAGATTGGATCATATAGGGGGAGAGTTAAGTACAGGTTTTGTTTCCAGGAAGTTCCAAGGATCCAGACTTTGCATGGAGCAACGATTTGGAGAAGAGTTGACATAATAATTAAATTGATCTTATTCCTTAAACACAGGTTTTCAGGGCTGGAGCAAAATACCGGAGAGGAAGATGGCTGAAGTGTTCTGAGAAATGATATATGACTAACCTTTTTTCCCTTGTTAATTTGTTAAGCTTGGGTGAAGCATGTTGAGTTTTTTGCCACATGAGATGTGTCAAAAAAAGAGAGGGGTTTAAGATTTAATTTGAAATGGGTTTTAGTATGATTTTATAACGATTGGGGTTGTTTGATAATTTAGATATGGTAGAACTGAGGCAGAGATTGTTAATTCTAAAGAAAGGAGTAAAATGAACTGAATTAGGTTTAGAAGATAAATTGCTGGTGTTAATAAGAAGTTGTATACAAAACTTAAAGGGAAACTGTGGGAATAAAGGATATGCTTTGGGGAAAAATAGTGAACATTTTATGAGAAGAAAATGTGGGATCTCTTTTTGATTTTTAAAATAAGTTGTTATAATGTAGGCTTTAGAAACAGATAGTAAATAGATTTATTTCTAGGGTAGAGGAGAGCTTTTATGAAAAGAAAAGGGGGCTGTACTATCTTAACCCTATAAAACCGTTGTCTGAATATGGTAAAGACAGTTCAATACTGATTGGGTTGTTGAACTCACACATGTGTTCATTAAAATGCCGTCTAAATTGCACACGCCTGGATCTGTGGTTATTTATGGATTCCTCTCTCAATATTTGAACCTTAACACTATATAATAAAGAACATACGAGTGCCCCGGCGCGAATCCTCCGTGACTCGTCTCATACACGTCGCTGTGTGGAGACTGTGTCGGGGCACCGTCCATGTACATGTAAAAAGCGCTGAGTCTGTGTTTCTTGCCTCCCGAGTTTTCTCTTAACATTTTTGGTCCTTCGAGCACAGGAGGGAAATATATCGAATAATTTGTTCGTGACTCCCTAACCTGAGGTCCACACTGCATCCTGACGTCGTGGGAACCCGGCACCGTAAGACTGTCGACAGCCCTCCGAGAGGAGGATAAAAAACCTAGGACGTGAAATTCGGGTCTAGGTCGGTGACTTTAGCCCCGGGCCATGGCGGTGGGATCCAGTGAGTGACCTCAACACTACTCCAGAGATTCCAGGAGGGGTAAGAAACGACTCCATTGTGAAATGTCTATGCGATTAGACAGAATAAAATAGGCCTGAAGTAAAAGAGTCTAGGCACATTCACCCGAGACTGAATGAATTGGATTGGTTGTTGAGATAGCCAGAAATTATCTCTGGAAAATTCTGGTGGATTGACTCTCCATGGATAATAAGTACTTAGGCTGAGGAATAGCCGTGAAATATTCCTGGAAGATAAATAGCAGCAGCGCGTTTAAAACTGTGTGTGTATGTGTGTGTTTACTTTGGAGAACTAAGTCACGTTGTGGTCTTAATGGACCAGACTAGTTCTGTGTCACAGTTTTCAGTTCACGACTTGGCGACAAAGGAAAAGGGTTGAGTTTTATCTCATAAAAGTCACATCGCTTCTGTTTAGCAGAAGTAGAAGGGCATGTGACCACCCCCTCCCGAGTCGAGCGTGCTAAGGGATTGAAAACTGTATTTGTTGTACTTTGTGTATAAAACTATATAAAATAAAAGAATAACAAGTGATTAAATACATTTATCAATAACAAAATAGTAATCAAAATACAAAAATGGGGAATCAAAATGGGAAATTAACAAAAGATGAGCCATTTATGGAAAAAAGATGCCCCGGGGCAGGAAAAATAAGTGTTAAAAGATGGAGGAATAAAAGTAAATTACCTAAAACCGAATGGACGGGAGAATGTACAGAAGAAGCTATGATTAAATTAGAATTCATACTCAAAGAAGAAATACGTGTCACAAAAAACAAAAAGGAAAAAATTAAACGTGAAGAAGAGAAGAAAAAGTTGTTTGCAGAATGGAAAAGGGAAAGTGTGCATAGTGAAATAACAAGAGGTAGAGGCAGACCTAAACAAACACTAAAAAGTGACTCTAGTACTGCATGCTGGAGGTGTGGAAAAGAGGGACATTTTGTACGTGACTGTAAGAAACAAAGAAGCAGTTCAGACTAGGAAGAACATAATAATCCCTCGTCAAATAAAGATTAGAGATCAAAGTCTAAAAAGAGCTGGATACAGACCCAACTGAATTCATATAAATACAAGAGGAATAAAGTGTAATAAACAAAAGGTTAAATTAAATTAGAGCTTATCTTTAGGGTATTCAAACTAATAATAGGAAGGATAACACCCTGTAAATTGGTATTAACAAAAACAAAAAACAAAATTGAGTAGACAACCAAGCTGAATGAATAGAATAAATGAAAGCAGATAATTCACACAAAACATATTAAATAAATTAGAGAAATGCACGAGGTATATTAAGGCTGTGTCATTGTTCAGCCAAGGAAAGTGTGAAAAGGTAAATGTCTCCAGCTTGGGAAGGGGTGAAACTGCAGATCACCCCCAGCCCTTGATGGATACATAATAAAATATATATGAAATAATATAATAGACTATTGTATATTTGTAGTATACTATTGATGTTATATAGAAATAAGAGAAAATAATTAAGAGATAATAATATTAATAATAATATTAATAATGACATAATATTAATGAGAAGAAGCATCTTATTCAGTTATGATGTGAGGTGGATAATTGTTAAAAGTAGTCTGATTCAAGCTTAAGGTTTGCTCAAACTCAGTACAATGATATATATAAGATGAAGAAAATAAGGAAAATACCTAATCTAATCAAGTGCATAGAGACACTTGATCTGTTTGTAAACCTGTCATCCTAGATGAGACTTTGATAAGATGAAGAGCAAACCTATACTAACAACTAGTAAGCCAAACCCTGTATACAAAAGTTAAAGCTACAGGTTTGAGAAGCTGAATTAAATATGTGGACACTACCAAGCTAATGAGCAAGTTACACACTTTTTTTTATTAATTTTTATTTGTTTTTCAGAGCAGAAGCTGCATGTTATTAAAAGCTCACAAGCTGGTTTCACTGACGTTTTTGTAGACGGCTAAGTGTCTAAAAGTAGCCGTCGGCTATGCAGTAATTACAACAGACAGAGTTGTGGAAGTGAAACCATTAACATCCTCACACACACAGGAAGACTGTAAACAGAATACCCTTGCAGTGCTTAGACACCTAGCACAGGAGGGACACAAAGTGTCTATGAATAAACTACAGCTGTGGAGCCCATCAGTTGTGTATTTGGGACATACACTGTCAGGGGAAGGAAAGCAGTTGTTAAACAAAAGGAAAGAAGCAATACATGAAAGCAGTGTTAACACAGAACAGAAACAATGGTTGAAACACGGAGCACAGTTAGACACAGATGATATAATGAAAATCGCAGGAAAACCAATACTACCAAAATCCTTACACAAAACAGCAGCATTAGTGACACATGGCTCGATGCATCTGTCAACAGGAGGGATGGTGTCTCTAGTAAAATAACATTTCTACGTCATTAATTTTGAAAATTCAGCAAAAGAATTCATAAGAACATGCATGATATGTCAAAAGCATAACGCTCAAGGGAACTTAAGACCAAAGAGAGGTCATTTCCCTACTCCACCACATCCTTTTCATACTATTCACATGGACTTCATAGAATTGAACGAATGTCAAGGGTCAAAATATGCGTTGGTCATAATTGACGTGTTTTCTAAATGGCCAGAAATATACCCAGTAAAGAGAGCAGATGCTCTATCAGTAGCGAAGTGTTTATGTAATCATTTTATTCCAACCTACGGCATACCAAGTTTGATCCGATCAGATAATGGCACACACTTCGTGAATGAAGTCATACAAAATGTATCACAAGTTCTAGGTTTCATATTAAAAAACCATTGTGCCTACCATCCACAGAGTGCAGGATTGGTAGAAAGAAATAATGGTACAATTAAACAAAGGTTAAGGAAAGTAATGGAAGAAACTAAGAAACCGTGGCCAGAATGTTTATCCTTAGTGAAATTTTGGATGAGAATATCAAAGGGAAGTGGCCCTATGTCACCTTTTGAAATAATACATGGGAGACCTTTCCCTTTGCCAATAACAAGCGAACCACTTCTGAAGTCTGCTAGAGAAATGACGATAGCAGACTGGATGGCCCAACTTTTTCAGAACAAAGAAATTGTATTGAGCAATAAACTGCCAGATGATGTGTCTCCAATTTCTCGCAGGCCTCAACCTGGTGACTGGATCCTGGTCCGAGAGCTGAACAGGAAGTCTTGGAGTGAGCCGAGGTGGAAAGGGCCATATCAAGTCCTGATTGTGACCCCCACTGCTTGTAAAATAGCAGAGCGCCCGTCGTGGACTGTAAAAAAGTGAGTGACAGCTTGGCCTAGAGACGCCGACGCCCTTACTCTCTGGTGATCTGAAAGGTGGAGGAAGGGCTGATCGGGTATATCCCGCCCTTTTCTTCTCGCCTTTAGTCTACTTATCAGAGGGGTCAGGTGCGCCAGGTCGACATGAAGAAGCTGTCCCTCGCAGCACTTGCTCTTGCTGTGCTAGTCACAGCATGTCTTCTAGGGCTCCGCCCGGATTTGACACAGCATCAGAAGAGAGCTTGGACACATGACAACTCACACCTGGACAAGATAACTCAAGACCACAATCACCCATGGATGAATAATGCATGGTACAGATATGTATATAATCAAACTGCAGAAAGAAACTGCTACATCTGCTCACACATGCCTGTGACCTCAGTTCACGCAAGTATCTATGGTAAAATACCAGATCCATCCCAGAGTATGTGTATCATGTTTAAAGCACTAACAGGAAATTGCAGCAACAGAGACATGGTGTTGTTGAAGGCAGTTATAGCCTCACAAATGGGCTATAATCTCCCTGCTTATGAGAACTTGACCATCAATCGGCAGAGAAGACGTAGCTGCGTGCAGAATTTTACAACAACAAACTTCACCTGTGATAAAAAAATTGGGTGAACATTGATGTATCAAATAAAAAGGAATGTGCGCACCGATTCTCATCTCCGACCACACTTTCAAAGTGACTGCAACAACCGAGGACAACAGATGAAAGAGGGATGTGATTGATGTAAAACCACATGATGCAGTCTGGGGCAGTGATGTGCCTCAAGAATTTAAACACTGGTCCACAGGAACCAAAGTGCTTTTGGCCCTGTTTCCCTGGACAATGTACATTCTAGCAACATGACAGATGCCCTACAACTACTTAAAAATGTTCAACAAGCACAGGTAGCAGATTGGACCGCCAGCAAACCAGACTGGTTGGGCTGGCTGATGAGCGGATCCTGGACGGCCCTATTGATTAAAGGCCTGATATTTGTTGGAATATTATTATTATTGTTTTGTATTTTCACCACATGTGTTATCCCATGTCTCAGAGGAATGATTTCTAGGATGATTAACCATTCAATTGCAGCATATGTAAACGTAACTCAAGAGGAAGAAGATGATGATGACGATGATAAAAGCATAGATAAATACTGATTTGAACACACATAATGATGACTAGACTGAAAATGCAACACGCAAGTAGTCATGTTCTGATAAAACCTGTGTGATTCATATACAGTTTAAATTTGCTAAAAGAGGACGGATATGTTAAAGGAAATTTGTATTACTGTTTTAAAGTGTTTGTACTCTTATAGTGTTTACCTTCATTTAAACTTAGTGTGTGGGTGACATTAGTGTGATCACTGCATGAGGAAGCTGCTGGACAAACCCTGATATGGCCAACGAACTCACATATCTTCAGCTTACATATAGGGAATTGTTTCTCTTTGTATGCTCCACCCAAGAATGGAATGCAAGCTGTCTGACTATATAATAAAGAACATATGAGCGCCCCGGCGCGAATCCTCCGTGACTCGTCTCATACACGTCGCTGTGTGGAGACTGTGTCGGGGCACCGTCCATGTACATGTAAAAAGCGCTGAGTCTGTGTTTCTTGCCTCCCGAGTTTTCTCTTAACAGAGTACTTATGATATTAATCCAAAAAAAAAAAAAAAACAGTATTATTGAAAGACAGTATTTTGTTGTGTCTTTGGATGAAACATTATGCAGTATAAATTAAAATGTGTCAAATATGTCCAACTTGCCTGTTACTTTCAATGTGATAGTATCACTCCACTCTGTCCAGGAAGAGCTTCTTCTGCCCCGACAGCTGTATCCTCCACTGTCAGACTTAGTAACTCTGTTGATTTTGTATTCATTGGATGTTGGAGGTGTGTTTAACTTGGCAGGACTCCATTCATACGTCCACTGAGCTCCTTCACCTCCCTGAATCTCACATCTGACAGTGACTGTCTCACCGCTGTATATCTGAGTCCAGGATGGCTGCAGGGTCACAGTGGGTTTAGGAGGAGCTGATCAAATAAAATATATCATTAGCAGACTGATAATTCGACTTAAAAATCAACAATAAAAAGTTGTTTTTATACTTTTTAAATGTTTTATACATTTATGAACATATGATCCATTAGTTGTCAGTTAGCTGTTGTTTGCTAACAATGCTGTTAAACCTCCAGTGGTGGATTCAGAGCTGGAGATTTAAAGATAAACGAAGTGAAAAAACTGCTGCTATGAGTAAACATACGAGCAGTTTGAGAAAGGCTAACATAGCAGACCAGTCTCTCCTAAAATTAGGACAATCATTTATTATTATTTTACACTACTTTTGTTAGTACTTTGTTCTGTTTTGTGCAATACAAATTAAAATAAGTGAGCAGGTGCGTTTAACTTGTCTCGTCTCCATTCATACGTCCACCTCCCTGAATATCAAGAGTGACTGTCTCACTGCTGTATATCTGAGTCGTGGATGGTTGGAGGGTCACAGTGGGCTCAGGAGGAGCTGGTTAAATAAACATATATCATTATCATCACAAATCTATCCTGGTTTTATTGCTTTTGTTAATTGTAATTATATTTTTGTGTCCTGGTAACAATTTGACTAAAAATCAACAATAAAACGTTTTGTTTTTACTAAACAGATTAAATGATATTTAGACTCTACCAGCAGAGTGACTGAAAACAACCAGGTGTGCACAAATCTAAACTGTGAGACTGAACACAACACATAAACACACAATATCATGTAAACAACTTCAGTTTTATAGTCAAATATCACACTATTTACTTATTTCCAGAGGTGGGAAGTACAAATACTTTGTTACTGTACGTAAGGTATCTGTACTTTACTTGAGTATTTATGTTGACATTGTGCTTTTAATAGTGTGAAGCATGCTGCAAAACAAACTGAGGTAGAATCACTGTCTTATTTAAAGGCTGCATGAAAATCCTCTACAGATTAGTGCAGGATAAACAGGTTAGTTTGCTGTACTGTGATGGATTTAAAGGAAAGACCAGTGTGTGACTGGTGCACAGTGGCAGTCCAATATAAAGTCAGTATAAACAGTGTACTGTCAGTGTAGAGACGAGGACAACTCATGAAACATCTGCTTACATCTGACTGAATTCAGGTGGATAAATCTGCAAAGAGCAGCAGGTCAGCTGATCACAGCCCGTACATTAAGAAAATCTACTGGAGCTCTCAATAGAAATTAGCCTGAGCCATTAAAAACTGATTTTAGGGTTCTGCACCTCCTGAATCCCACTTTAAACTCTTGTCCATTCTCTTCCGCTTATCCTTATCAGGGTCGCAGGAGGCTATAGACTATCCCAGCTATCATAGAGTGAGAGGCAGGGTACACCCTGGACAGGTCGCCAGTCTGTTGCAGGGCTAAAACAGAGAGACAGACAAACATTCACACTCACACTTATCGGCAATTTAAAAGAATCAATTCACCTAACCCCACTAAGTGCATGTCTTTAGACTGTGGGAGGAAGCCGGAGTATCTGGTATTTCCTTTCAATTTTTTTTATGTGTAGCTTTGTATAAGGAATTTGTGAACTCCAAGAGTTAATACAAAAGCATACACTGAGGTAAGCAGCACACATCCAATATCAGTGAGATACACTGCACTACCCACACAAATCATCATCTTCTTGTAAATCTGTACTGTAATCTGTTCAGATAAACATCCATGAAAAGAGAATTAGTCTGTATGAAGGCGGCACACTCTTAATATGATCATTTTAAAATCAAAATAATAATAAATGAAATGATAGGTGTGTTACATCAAATCTAAACAGGGAGGATGTCATTTAGAACTGGGGTGTCAAACTCATTTTACATGACAGCCCACAAACAGCCAACTTTAATCTCAAGTGGGCCAGACCAGTGAAACCTTTCTGAATGAGGATCCCAGTGCAGACAATGAGAAGAAAACTAGATTTTAACAAAAACTGTGCCTTTTATTATGGCCGATAACAAGACATTAACTAAACAAGAAACTGATCACAAAAACCTAAACTAAGAAAACTAAATATGTGAAATCTGGAATACTTGGAAGAACTGTGGAAACATGAGGTAACATGACAAAGAACGACTGACAACTCACTCCATAAATATACAAGATGGTGACGAGAAAACAGGAAACACACGGAGAAGACAGCTGGGGTGAATAAACATGATGGGCGTTTATCAATATGCGTACTTGTGCGTACTTGCGGTCTCGTGTACTTGTGATACGTCATCAGTCGGAGACCAAGTACTGTTCCAATTCGAAGTACGCATCAAGCCGAGAACGCGAAAAAGTCCCGGATGTGTTCTCGATCCGCCCGTTTTATGGAGCATGCATCGGTGTGGACTTGGGACAGCTATATATCCCAGAATGCATTTCGTCCAAAACTCAACAGCGGACTCCCGGCCAGTGTTGCCAACTCCTCAGTAAGGAAAATCGCTATTGGTTGTCCTAAAAGTCGCTAGAAGTCGCTAAATGACGTCATCACCTAATTTGCATAATTGGTCATGCTAATATAATTGTAACCTATGTTGTTGGAGAGAGAAATAACATCGTGGAAGAGACATAAAGTGAGTAAAAATCGTCTTAAATGCATTTAGAGTTTATTTAGAACTACAAATTAAATTTCTTTTAGCAATTATTGTTTTTTTTAATGTCACAATTCCAACCCTGCTCCTTTACCCGGGCTTGGACCGGCAAAAGTGACCCAAAATAGGCACTCTGGTGGAGTTACTTTGTGTGTGTGTGTTTATAAGTAGTTTTAAACCTTGTGATCCACAAAACAGCATAAGAGTAAAAGAAGAACTGACTGCGTTACAGCACCCGCTGCTTATTCAGAGTAAAAGCGATACGCGCTTTCACGTCTTTTTTTTAGCGACTTTTTTTCAAAAAAAAGTCGCTAGGGGGTCTGAAAACTCGCTAAATATAGCGACAAAGTCGCTAAGTTGGCAACACTGCTCCCGGCACATCGTTTTCAACCCCAACCCCCCGCTCGCGGACTTCTCACTACTCAGGTTAAAGAAACCCCAGCAGCTGTCTATAGTATTGAGTGTCCACTAGAATAGAAATAAAAGATAGGCCAGCCACCCTTCGGAGGAAGCTCATTTCTGCCGCTTGTATCCGCGATCTCGTTCTTTCGGTCACTACCCACAGCTCGTGGCCATAGGTGAGGGTCGGGACGTAGATCGACCGGTAAATTGAGAGCTTCGCTTTTACACTCAGCTCCCTCTTCACCACGACGGACCGGTGCAGCGTCCGCATCACTGCAGCCGCAGCACCAATCCGTCTGTCGATCTCCGGCTCCCTTCTCCCATCACTCGCGCGAACAAGACCCCGAGATACTTGAACTCCTCCACTTGGGGCAGGAACTCATCCCGACCCGGAGTGGGCACTCCACCCTTTTCCGGCTGAGAACCATGGCCTCAGATTTGGAGGTGCTGATCCTCATTCCTGCTGCTTCACACTCGGCTGCGAACTGTTCCAGTGCGAGCTGGAGGCCCCCACCGATGAAGCCATCAGAACCACATCATCCGCAAAAGCAGAGATGAGATTCTGAGGCCACCGGGTGGAAGCCCTCCGCCACTTGGCTGCGCCTAGAAATCCTGTCCATAAAAATTATGAACAGAATCGGTGATAAAGGGCAGCCCTGGCGGAGCCCATCACCCACCGGAAACAAGTCCGACTTATTGCCGGCAATGCGAACCAAACTCTTACAACGGTTGTATAGGGATCGAATGGCCCGTAGCAGTGGGCCAGACACCCCATACTCCCGCAACACCTCCCACAGGACACCCGAGGGACACGGTCGAATGCCTTCTCCAAGTCCACAAAACACATGTAGACTGGTTGGGCAAACTCCCATGCACCCTCAAGTATCCTCGAGAGGATAAAGAGCTGGTCCAGTGTTCCGCGACCAGGACGAAAACCGCATTGTTCCTCCTGTATCCGAGGTTCGACTAACGGACGAACTCTCCTTTCCAGCACCCTGGCATAGACTTTCCCAGGAGGCTGAGGAGTGTGATCCCCTGTAGTTGGAACACACCCTCCGGTCTCCCCTCTTAAAGATGGGGACCACCACCCGGTCTGCCAGTCCAGGGTACTGCCCCTGATCTCCACGCAACATTGTAGAGGCGTGTCAACCAGGACAGCCCTACAACGTCCAGAGCCTTCAGGAACTCGGGCGGACCTCATCAACACCAGGGGCTCTGCCACCGAGGAGTTGTTTAACTGCCTCAGTGACCTCGACCCCAGAAATTGGCGGGTCATTCCCTCATCCCCAGACTCTGCTTCCTCCTCGGAAGACGTGTCAGTGGGATTAAGGAGGTCCTCAGTATTCCTTCCACCGCCTGACAATTTTCTCAGTCGGCGTCAGCAGCGCACCGCCAGCACTATACACAGTGCAGGTAGAGCACCGCTTTCCCCTCCTGAGACGCCTGACGGTTTGCCAGAATCTCTTGAGGCAGTCCGAAAGTCTTTTTCCATGGCCTCTCCGAACTCCTCCCACACCCGAAGTTTTTGCTTCAGCCACTGCCCGAGCCGCATTCCGCTTGGCCTGTCGATACCTGTCAGCTGCCTCTGGAGTCCCACAGGCTAACCAAGCCCGATAGGACTCCTTCTTCAGCCTGGTGGCTCCCTTCACCTCTGGTGTCCACCATTTGGTTCGGGATTACCACCACGGCAGGCACCAACCACCTTGCGGCCGCAGCTCAATGCAGCAGTTGGCAATGGAGACGCTGAACATGGTCCATTCGGACTCAATGTCCCCGTCTCCCTCGGAATGTTGTTGAAGCTCTGCCGGAGGTGTGCGTTGAAGATCTCGCGGACTGGGGCCTCTGCTAGACGTTCCCAGCACACCCTCACTCACGCGTTTAGGTGCACCGGGTCTGTCCAGCGTCCTCCCCGCCACCTGATCCAACTCACCACCAGGTGGTGATCAGTTGACAGCTCAGCCCCTCTCTTTACCCGAGTGTCCAGAACATATGGTCGCAAGTCTGGTGATACGATTACAAAATCGATCATCGACCTGCGGCCTAGAGCATCCTGGTGCCACGTGCACTTATGGACACTCTTATGTTCGAACAAGGTGTTCGTTATGGCCAAACTGTGATTTGCACAGAAGTCCAATAACAAAACACCACTGGGTTCAGATCAGGAGGCCGTTCCTCCCAATCACGCCTCTCAGGTCTCGCTGTCGTTACCCACGTGAGCATTGAAGTCTCCCAGTAGGACAACAGAGTCTCCAGGTGGGGCACCTTCCAGCACCCCCCAGGGACTCTAAGAAGGCTGGGTACTCTGAACTGCTACTCGGCGCATAAGCGCAGATGACAGTCAGGACCCGTTCCCCGACCCTGAGGCGCAGGGAACAAACCCTCTCATCCACTGGGAAAAACCCCAGCGTACCGGCAGCAAGCCGGGGGATATTAGAATACCCACCCCAGCCCGCCGCCTCTCACCAGGGGCAACTCCAGACTGAGACAGAGTCCAGCCCTCTCCAGGAGACTAGTTCCAGAGCCCAAGCCATGCGTGAGGCGAGCCCGACTATATCTAGCCGGTACTTCTCAACCTCACGCACTAACTCAGGCTCCTTCCCCACCAGAGAGGTGACATTCCATGTCCCTATTGCCAGTCTTGGCAGCCGGGATCGGTCCGCCAGGGCCTCCGCTCCTGGCCGCCGCCCGACACACATTGCACCCGACCCCTATGGCGCCTCCTGCGGGTGGTGGGCTCATGGAGGATGGGCCCATGTCTCCTCTTCGGGCTGTGCCCGGCCGGGCCCCATGGACTAAGGCCCGCCACCAGACGCCGCTTAGGCACCCTCCCGGGCCTGGCTCCAGGGCGGGGCCCCGTAACCCTATCCCGGGCAGGGTAAACTGTTCCCTCGATGTTCTTTTCATACGGGTCTTCTGAATCGCTCTTTGTCTGGTCCCTCACCCAGGACCAATTTGCCATGGGAGACCCTACCAGGGAGCAAAAGCCCCCAGACAACATAGCCCCTGGGATCCCTGTGACACACAAACCCCTCCACCACGATAAGGTAGCGATTCACGGAGAATGTTTTATTTGTTCCTGAGTAAACCGGTTTGGCTGTGATTAAAGTTAAGCTTCATAACATGTTACTCACAGTTAAATTAGGAGGGGCGGGCAGTAAAAAACCGGACCTGTGACATCATCACGTCACGCAGGTGTTCCAATTGTACATATCGCAAGTCCGTGCTCGCGTTCTCGGCGGGTACGTACTCCCGTGCGTTCTCGGCGAGTACGTACTCACCGAGAACGCGAGTACGTACTCGCGTACTTGGGCATTGATAAACGGCCAATGACACAATACAGGAAGCAAAACTGAACACAGATTGGGACACTGTCAAAGTAAAACAGGAAACACTGAGACCTAGACCACACGAACTGGAAACACCTAAACATTTCCCAAAAACAGCAGAGGAATCAAAAAACATTAATTAGAGAGAAACTTCTGGTAGCTCATCTACATTATATCTACACTATATTTCTATAGTAGATGGTGAAAAACAGAAACATTTCTCTTTCCGTTTCCTGATTTACCTTTTTGGTCTGCCCCCCTTCTTTCTTTCTTTCACATAATGGTATGATCCCAGCCTGACTTTGCATGCGATTGGCCACATGGTGTGCCCATCAAAGCACGGATTCTTAGCAGGGCTGAAGATTCAGCTCCCACATACCGACGGACCATTAATAACTGGCTCGCAGGCCGGAAATAATTGTATCGAGGGCCGAATGTGGCCAGTGGGCCATAAGTTTGACACCCTTGATTTAAAGCATTGTAGGAGATAACAGCTACATATATGAACTGGAGTAAAAACAGTGTTTCTTACCTTCAGCATTTCCACAGATGACTGTACTGAGCACTAAAATAATGAATAAAACCTCATCAGATATTTTACCTCAGAGTAAAGTTTTTTTTAAAGACTTTACTCTGATTATTGATTATTGTTCATTTAGGGATGAACAATAATCACCAACTTTCTCCTGTTTGCTAAACAAGCTCTAAACAGTGACTCACTAATTCTCAGAGATCAGAAACATTTTTATTAATCGATGCCATTCAAACAATGTCAGACGTGTACGTACTTACAGAAAAAGCCCATCATGCAGAGCAAAGAGTGCCCCATCGTCACATCCAGCCTGCTGCTCTCTGATCCACAGATAATTTCAAACTGTTTTACTTTGCAGAAAAAAAGAGAAGTCGTGTTTTGTTTAGGTGTGACAGAGTTTTTCTACAGGTTCTTCTGATTGGTCTCTTTGTGCTTCCTTCCCTTTTACACCAAACTCAAACAGCTCCTGTGGCTTTGACCGCAGCAGTTTTGTGACAAACATAGAAACTTGATTCTTGTGTTGTTTTCCATTGCTTTAAGTCATATCTTACCAGGTCTTTTTTTAAACTCTGACATGTTTTCGCAGCGTCCCCTGGATCATTATCATGCTGCATTATTCCTCCTCCAGCACACTGGGAGTCACTGGGGGTGAATGTACCAAAACCCCTTTTCTGTTTTGCAGCCTGTATTTTTATATCTAAGTCTTTTTAATGATTTTTTTACATTTTGATTCTTTATCAGAGGAATTATGTCTAAATTCTTCTTTCATGTTGCATAAAAACATGTAGAGATTTTATCTGACTCTTAGCTGAAACATCATCATGCAGTACTATAATAAAAAAAATGCTCCTTTGACCTCAGATCTGTGCATGTTTTCACCTTGTGGTTAAATTCTATGTTTGGCTGACACCCAAACAGAGTAAGTGACTCACTGTGTGGTTGAACTGAAACTAAAGACCTGTATGTTTCACAAATTAAATTAACAAAGACAACAAATAAATGTATCTATTGGCACATCAAAGTGAATGTTACATGTTACCAACAAAGACTATGCAATTCTCTCCAGAGTCACATGCAGACCAAGAATCAGAGTAGCAAAAAAGTTGACCTTTACTAAAGCTTACTGAAGCTGATCATTTCAGACCTCAATAGCAACAAATGAAGAAAACTGAGTAACAGATAACTTATCACAGGAACACAGAGACTTAACTGTGGGTCATCAAAAAATCTTCCATATGGTCTCTATCAACATCACAAAAGTTTCAACTTACAACATAAAGAAATAAATGAGAATAACATACTGTATGAATCGACAGAAGTTCAGTCCAACTGTTTAGCTTTGTGTAGACTGATATGTCAGAAGATATTATGGTGTCCCTACAATACGAGTGAATGAACTCTAAAACATTATCAACACTTATTCATTGTTTTCAGTTTTACTGTGGATTGTAATTCTTTATTAAAAACAAAAAATCATTTGCAGAAGGTCAAAAACAGAGGAGAGATGTCAGGATGTTTTTGTTGTGTATCTAACAGCATTTTAATAATTATTCCTTAAACACATTTTTTTTTTTTATATTTTTTTACTCATGTTGCCAAAGTAACTTTAAACTGCATATTGAGTAAATACACAAAGCACTGAAACAAACCCCATGTTGTGTCATTGTGTTAAATATTTTAATTTGGTAATGACCAACCTTCCAGTTCCTCTTTACACATCCTGAGGTTTGATAGCAAGAATAAGACATAATCACATAGCACAGAGCCAAAGTGTTTTCAGGAGACATTGAGATTCATTCTGTGGGCTGATGGAGAAAAACATGAGATCACTGAGGTTTTTTAAGTGCAGATGAGCCTGCAGCTGCGTGCAAACTTTCATTTATACTTCACAGAAATACTGACACAGGGTGAAGGGTTTTAGAACGGTGGGTTGATGCGGGTGTGTGTCTTTGTGCATTTATGTGCATGTGCCCAGAGCCCTGGAGCTCTGTCCTCAGCTCTGACAGGATCAGCTGCCAGTTGGTTTTTAGGCGCTCTTTCTTTTTAGCTCCTTGTTGCTTCTGCTGGTGTGGACACGTGGATGTTTTTGGGTCTCCTGGATCTTTCTCTATTTGCCTCTGGTGCCTGGGGTGTTGTTGTGGTTTCTCACCCTCATGATCACGTATGTTTCATCTCACACACACACACACACACACACCTACACACACACACACACACACACACACTCATATACATGAGGTCATTGATGTTTGTTTAAGTACAGAGATGGTGCAGATAGACTTGCAGCTATTTGCGAACTTGCGGTTACAAAAATGTTAACACAATATTTTCCATCAGCCACGTCTCTTTAAAAAGTGATCCTTCCTGTCATGGTCTGATCTAAAGGTCAGAGTTTAAAACACCAGTAAATACTTTGTGCAAATGTTTCTGGTCTCAGTCACTGCAGTTTCAAATCTTACTGCATGTTAATTTACTAAAACAAGCTCCTCATTAAAGTCAAAAAGGACAAGAAAGCACTTCTGATTAAAAAGCTACTTCCTTATATATGCTGACGACAGAGAGAGATGCAGGCATAAATACACACACGAAAAAATGAGGGAACAAACCACAGGAGAGAATCGTAGCTAAGAAGAGACACTTGGGAAGCACAGCTGGACACAATCTAAACTCAACATGATGCACAAAGCACAAGTGACTATGAAAGTAAAACAGGATGTATGCAAAACACACATTGAGACACAGGCTGTGTCCAAATTCAGGGGTAGCATTCTTCGATGGCTGCATTTGTAGGCAATTACGTCACAGCGACGCGACGAAGGCTGTCTAAATTCGAAGAGTCCTCCAAAGGCAGCGACAAATGCGTCCTTCATTTCCCCAGATTTGAAGGATGGGTGGCGTGTATCCTTCGTGGCTCACCATATCCCAGGATTTTGGATTTCAGGAATCCAGTTTGATATGTTTTAGGGAACAAAGACCAAACGGCTCTGTTTATTAAAATGAGAGGAGAAAACGATCACCTCTTCACTGGGGTGAAGAATTCGGCCACTGTGGCATGGAGGTACAAGAATAAATCAATTTACACATCATATTCATATGAGTACGGTTTTATTAACCCTCATACTGTACAGAACCTGTGATGTTCAGACGGCATTCTTCTTGTGTTCTGCTGTGAAAAGTGGGAAGCCCACTGCTGCTCCTTGGCCCTGGTTTGCCCTCATGGATGAGGTGATAGGACAGAGGCCTAATGGAAGGCATTCCTCTCTCCCTGAGGACACTCCAGGACCAAGCACAGCAGTGGTGACCAAAACAAAAGTGATGAGGAAGACGATCAGCCACCCACAACAGGGAGAAAGAGGAAAAGAGAGAGGGATGATGAGCTGCTAGACCTCATCGGAGAGGACATGAGGCAGCAAAGAGAGTATCGAGAGGAGAAATATTTTACTGCTATTATTGGCTGCTATTTTTATAATCATCATTACCATTTCATTATTAATGGTGATGTTGCATTCAGATGCATTCAGATGTTCAAATATATGGTTATAGTCTTTATTACAGGTTCAGTTATAACCACTTCAAACTGTGGAGTTGAATCTATAATTTAAAGGTTTTGAATGTTTTATATTCTTACACTGAAGTCTTCAGTGAGTGAGAAAACTGAGCTGCAGCGACAGGAAGTACATGTTTTTGAAGTTACATGCTTTTGCAGAAGTGAAACCGAAAGCAGAGTGGGTGCAAGCCAAAGAGTAGGGTGTTTATTATGCATTTATTGCGGATTAAGCCTTAAGTAGTTGTGTTAGATTGAAACAGTTGTTTTATATATTTTACATAAGTCAAGATCATTACACACAGGATGGCCTTAGCCTGGTTGCTTGAGTTGAGGTCAACTAAGGTGCAGAGAGCATCTGCGCACAGACAGACGAGACATACACACACATACAGACACAAATAGTGAGAGAGGTCACGACACGCACGCAGTACACAGCACGCACGCCCCGCCCCGCGCGCACACACACAAATTAGATAGACTCATTTAGTAGGTAAGAGTGAATGATGTTTTGCTTATGGCTGCAAAGTCGAGGTGTACGTGTTAGTCTGTTCCAGGAAGTACACCAGATGTCCCAGAGATGAGCGACAGCGAGGATGGAGACAGGAAGCATCTGCCTTCGGGGCGAAGATGATGTTCTGTTTTAAACTAGGTTAAAAGTCATTGTGGTTTTGGGTTGACGTAAGCTGTACTTTGTCTGCTTTGCAAAAGAGGGGGGGCTTTGTTGTCCTACCCCTATAAAACCTTTGTCTAATTATTGTAAGTTTAGTTCGACGCTGAAATCTGCACAGCGTTCGGACTCACACATGTGTTCATTAAAATGCCGTCTAATTTGCACCCGGCTGGATCTGTGGTTATTTTTTGAATTCCCCCTCAATATTCTGAACCTTAACAAGAGGCTGAGGAGAGGAGAGCAGAGGATGAACAGACTGTTTTCACTTCTTGAAAGATCAGTTCCAAAATGCGTTATGCATTAAGAAATTTATTTATTATGATATATTTGTTACGTTGTTATATGTGTTGGATCAGTTTAACAGTTTTATGTTATGAATAAATTGATTAAAACAAACAAACAGTAATTGTCACTGAACTCATATTTACAGGTATTTTTAACCTGTATGAACATAATGCTAACTTTGAACAATTTTAAATGAATATGTATTTACTGAGAATAAAGTAAATGACAATAACAATAAAACAAGAATATTTATAATACATCAACAAAAATCAGGCCTGGGATCCTCCTGGTTAAAAAAACAGTCCAGGACTGGGACACTCAGGTTAATCCTGCAGTACAAGGGTCTGGTCTGGTTAAGGAAAAGGTGGAGAACAACATAAACAGTTTTAGTAGAAAGGTATGATTTTATTTATTTTAAGAGATCAAAGCATTATTCTGATTATTAAGCTTAAGTCAAATATACTAATATTCTCTGAAAAGACTTAAAATTTATACACTTCATTTGTGTAACTAACTGTTAGGTTTCATGTTGGCACAAACCTATTGCTGGAACAGCCGAGGCAATTTTACTGCAGCTAGCAAAAACATGAGGCACCAGGCAGAACTCTTTGTGTGATCTCGTGGACGAGACGAGCGCTGTTCCTGGAACCGCAGTCACTCTCAATCAACTCGCCCGTAGCACTGCTCTTTATTGTGGTTACATGAATATGCATAGATTCATTAACACAAGGGTCTGGCCTCTCACGCAGGCATGCATGTGAACAAAGAGTAAATGGACTGATTTTTATACAGCGCTCTACTCTCCCGGAGTACTCAAAGCACTGTATACAACATTGACTCATTCACACCCACTCATACAAGCACTTCCAAACTCAAGTGCAACTAACAAACATTCACACAAATTCACACTCCGATGAACGCAGCGGAGGACAGTTTGGGGTTAGTATCTTTCCCAAGGATATTTGGCATACAGACTGGGGGAGCCAGGAATCAAACCACCCACCTTTCAATCAGTAGCTGATCTGCTCTACCACCTGAGCCACAGCCACACCAAGAGTACTGTCTGTGTATACATGGAGGTATGCGTGTGTGTGTGTGTATGTGGGTCAAAGTATGACCCTGCGAACGACTCCCCAAAGCTGGTGCTAGGAGACCACCTAAACAAAAGGCACTTATACTTAAACAGATACAGAGTAGGTGTTCTCCTATACTATAAATCAGAAAGAGAAGGTACGACCTCTCTCATGACCTTAGGACGTGTGTGTATGCCAGAGCACTGTGGAACGCACACAGAGCCTTTGCAGACTACTAAGGATGAGACATTCTATCAATATGCAATCGATTATATACCTCTAAGCATACATGATTATATGTTTCTACGCATAAATGACAATCCAACAATATAACTCTGACACTAAGCTTTTTTGTGAACTCAGAAATAACCCTGTTTTCAGCTTTGTCACATTTTTACAGCCCATCTATGCACACAAATACGTTACAGGATCAAATGAATAACAGAAGATAAATGGAAATAGAAAATATTCTTCTATAAGTTTCAAAGAGATTTAGTTTACATATTTTATATAATACAGTAAATGTGTGCGAATGACCAGCAATCATTCAGTCACTGGAATTATCCATGAAACATGCTAAGTAATTCCTAAATGCATGTAGATTAAAGACAATTATTTTACCTGGATATCACGGTCTCTGACGAGCCTAAGGTACAAAACATGCCAGCGACAACGATAAAGTTTTTCAAGCTCCTAGAGAATTAAAAATGTACCAAAAAGCTGAGCAACATTTCTGAGTTCTTTTCAAAATTTTCGCACAGTGGCGCTAGCAAATGGAAAAACGCGGAATTAAGGGCGGACTTGAACAAAGGCTAGAAGACTGTCCAGTTTCACAGCCGTTCACTTTCAGCCTACCCGGCCTGGGGTGTGTTAAGGTTCAGATATTGAGGAGGACTCTAAAAATAACCACAGATCCGGGCTGGTGCAATTAGATGGCATTTTAATGAATACACATGTGTGAGTCCGAACGCTGTGCAGATTCAGCGTCGAACTACTTTACAATAGTCAAACAAAGGCTTTATAGGGGTGAGACTAGTACAGCCCCTTCTTCTGTTGTCAGGCAGACTTAATACAGCATACGTCAGCCTACACCACAAAAGTTCAGTTAACTTTGAACACAGTCATCGTCTTCGGCTCGAACCCCAGGTGCTTCCTGTCTCCATCCTGCCCAGGCTTATCTTCTGGAACATCAGGTCCACGTTCTGTACAAACTGTCACTCATGCACAACCTTGCAGTCGCAAGCAAAACATAATTAAACTCTTACCTATATAAATGAGTCTACTTATATGTATATGTATGTGTCAGCTTCTGCTGCCCTTTGTTTCACCCTTCACTTCATCGACTAAACCTCGTAACCTTTCCACCAGACAGAAGGCCAGCATGTACTGAAACTATGTGTGTGTATGTGTATATGTCTGTACATACACGCTGCACCGTAATTGACCTCAGCTTAAGCAACCAGGCTAAGGCCATCCTGTGTGTGCCTATCTTGACTTATATGTAAAATGTATAAAACCAATGTTTCAATCTAATACAACTACTTAAAGCTTAATCAGCGATAAATGCATAATAAAGCACCCTGCTCAAAATTCCTGCACTCAGACTCTGCTTTCGGTTTCACTTCTGCAGAAGCCTGTAACTTCAAACACATGTAACTTCCTGTCCCTGCAGTCTACACAGAAACATTTAAGATTATTATATAGGAGCATTGAAAAACATTTAAAATTATAGATTCAACTCAACAGTTTAAAGTGGTTCTTACTGGACTTGTAATAAAGACTAATATAATATCCATATGTTTGAACATCTGAATGCATCTGCATGCAACATCACTATTAATAATGAAATGGTAATGATGATTATAAAAATAGCAGCAAATAATAGCAGCATAACATTCCAGCCCTCCCGACAGGTGGACACGTGGTTGTTTGGTCTCCTGGATCAAGTTCCTGGGGTGCATTGTTGCTGTTTCTCACTCTCACGATCAAGTATGTTTTGTGACACACACACACACACACACACACACACACACACACACACTAGATAAGAAAACTAAGATGACCTAAGAACATAAACAGAGGGATAACAACTATACAGGACAGAATCACAACCTCTGAATATTAAATAACCCAAAACTATAAAGTCCAAACACAAAACGCTGGGTGTAAACACAGGATCATGACTATTCTATATTTATATACCAACAGCAGCCTTTGACACACATGTAGGCACTGTAGCTGCTCAGAAGAACTAAGATGTTATTCTGTATTGTCATGTTTGTAGTTTGATCTCGTATTATTACTGCATGATGTTGCATGTTGAATAAAAAATATCACTGTACGTCTTTGTAGAGTTAAATATAGTAAAATTTTTCTTTTAGGGTTTAAAAAGTTTTAATTTATCAAAACATAAACAATTTCTCTCTGTATTCTGACACATGATGGCAGCCACATAAAAAAGTGCTGCTAAGTAAAAAAGCAGTAAAAGAGTCACAGACACAGAAAAAGCTCAGTGATTCAGTTCATTTCAAAACACTTTATTAAACTGAATTATTGCAGAGACAAAACAAGACAAACATGCAGTGTAATAACAAAAAGCTGTGAAGGGCTTTTTTTTTTACTCTGTCTGTTTCACATTTTCATTGCCTAATTGTAACATCCACTCTTACCAGTACCAGTTTATACAGAGATCAAATTAGTACTGAGCAGGATTGAGCTCAGTTTATTGATGTGGCCCTCCACAACAGGCCCAGTTTCCCGTGTGGCCCCTCAGGAAAATGAATTGCCCACCCTGCTTCAGAGGGTCTGTGTGCCACAGCAGACTCCTGACCCAGAATCACACTTACAGTACGCCATCGTCTTCACAAGCAACCGAATGATCTGTGAGGTCAAATCTGTGTGATTTATGGACTTCCAAGAGCTGCTCAGTTATTATTAATTTCTGGCTCTTTTCCTTTTGTTTTTTTTTTTTTTTTTTTTTTTTTTTACCTGTCCCGTTTGGTTCTTTTGCCATCAGAATTATTTCTAAAGGCGAAGAAAGATGCCCAACGGATTTACTTTACCAAATGGACCATCCCAGCCTTGCCGTAATGGTCCATTTGATTCACCTTTTATTGTTTATTTTATTTTCACTTGCTGAATACGGGACAGACTTAACTGGGGAAAGAAAGGGAGAAAGAAAGAGGAAAGAAAACAGCTGAGAAGAGGGACGGGGAAAAAGGGCAAAAAACCCAAAACCAACAGAATAAGCAGACAAAAAAAATACATATATCGATCACCTGGATCACCTGTTGAGAAAGAAAGAGAAAGCAAGCAGAAGAAAACGAGAGTAATAAACAACATCACAATGATCTATGGGAATATGACAGTAAATACTAAATGTTAGACATTATTGTGCAGCACGTAAGATCGACAGCGCACAGTGTGCTTTGAGGTAAGAGCCAAAAAGGGTGTAGTTTGTGTGTGATCACCTGTGTGTACACCTGTGAGCATGGACGTGCTTGTTTTTTTGGGGGGTTTTTTGTTTTTTAAAGGTTCCTTCATGTAATGATCTGCTAGAGGGTGTGGGGGGCCACTGCCCCGTCCTACAGGGCATGACGCAGGTATGGAGGAGATCAAAACTCCAGACGTCCAGAGGCCCCCAGAACACAAGAGACCAAGGAAGACCAACTGAGGGGCAGCTGTGTCACTATCCCAGAAAGAGCTGAGGAGAGTCCCAGATGAGGGGTCACTCAGCAGCTGCGGAGCAGAAGCCAGGGGGTTGCAGTGGCGTGCCCGTGAGCTCCGCCCGGCAGCCAGCTGTGCCTGAGTGACCGAGCCCCGGGCCGAGGGCCGAGGCACCCCATCCCGAGTGGCCCGAGCGAGCCCCAGGCTCCAGGCCCCGATAAGCAGCCGCCAAGGAGTGAGCCGGTGTGTACCTGGGCGCCCACCCCCGGACACAGAGAACCACCAACGCACCGATGTCTGAGGGCGTCCACCACCGGCAGGGGAAGTGGTGAGGGGAGATGGGCCTCCAAACCTTGGAGGGCCTGAGATGTCCCCAGAGAGGTGGCGTCTGATACCCAACCTGACATATAGACACAGACATACAGGCACACACAGATACAAACATCCATTCCCACCCTCATGCTATCATAGGCAATTATTCCACACTCAACCAACGCGGAGACAGACATAAAGAGACGCTGTACACACAATCACTCTCCCCAAGCGTACTCTAAGAACCGGGTCTGGGTACCCTTGCCCCTGGAGGGGGAAACTGCACCCAGACCCAGGTGGTGTTACCCTTTTCCCTGCGGTGGGGAGAAGCAGACCGCCCCGACTCAGCAGCAGCAGGGAGGCCCCCACATTCCAGACCCCAGACATTCTGGCTCTTTTCCACAGTGTGTGACCCCAGCAGGTGGCAGATGAATGCCCCTCTCTGAGCCTGGTTCTAGCAAAAGTTTCTTCCTGTTAAAAAGGAGTTTTTCACTCTCACTGTCACCAATTGCTCACTCAGAGTCGTCTGATTTGGAGTGTTTCTCTGTATTATTGTACAGTCCTTACAATATAAAGCCCATGGAGGTGACTGTGGTTATGATTTGACACCTTATAATAAAAATTGACAACTTTTATTTATATAGCACCAAATTACAGCAACAGACAATTAAACTGAATTGAACTGAATTACTTGACAATTGTGTGTGCTGTCTGAGGACAGTCGCTGTGTTTGTAAGTAACCATGTTCATTTTGTCACATGTTCTTTCTACTTTCTCCTCTTTGGATTTGTAAACAATTTGTTGAGCACTGTGCACATGAAGCCCATTAGTGCTTTGAGTGCTCCAAGAGAGTAAAAAAGCAACAACAACAACAATCTTTATTTATAGAGCACATTTAAAAACCAACGGTATACCAAAGTGCTTAACAAAGAGCAAGGAAATAACACAAGTATTATAAGGCCTTAATAAAAGTGTGAGATTATGTTCACAGGAAAATGCCACAAATACACAATGGTAATATAACATACACAGCACTAATAAAAGCATAATAAAACACCAGTCAAAGAATGAGTAGGAAATTTAAAGGAATAAATCTATGCAACAACTGCAAGCATTAACAGGTAGAAAAGGCAAGATTAAACAAATACGTTTTAAGCCGTGTTTTAAAAGATTGAATAGAATCAGATGCCCGGATCCCAATCGGAAGGTTGTTCCACAACTCTGGTGCAGCCAGGGCAAACGCCCGGTCACCTCTAGACTTCAGCCGAGATCTAGGCTGCACCAATAGTAACTGAGTAGATGATCTCAAGCACCTCCGTCCAGCAAAAGAGCGCTGCCTCCTGCCGCTGGGACAGAGGGCTGGCACGGTGAAGCGGGAAACATGAATGTGGAACATGAAAACACCAGGAACCCTGACACAGTCTTGACTTTAGACAACTGAGCAGAAGATGATTGAATCTGAACAGAAGAGGAGAAAATCAGACATCTGAGCAGAAAACTGAGAATAAATTATTCTGAAAGACAGTTTGGAAACTCAACGGAGGAGTTTTTTTTTTTTTAAACTGCAAAGCAACCTGTCACCTGAGATGAACTTTGACTCAATGCAACTGAGCAACAACTTGGCAACTGAACAAGAGCAAATTAATGTCTATATGAAACTGACAGACAGTTTGGCAACAGAACAGAAAACAAGTGATTCTCAACAACTGAGCAACAATTTGGCAAATCAACAAAACAGAAATGACTGTAAATTTTTAATCTGAGCAGAAGAAAAGCTGCTCTGGAAACATGAGCAACAGTTTGACAGCTGAACAGAAAGAGCTTGAAACTCAGCAAACATGAAGCAATTTGATACCAGAACAAAAGAGAAATGTCTCCCAAGAACAGCAACAACTTCAACTTCAAGTGTGTGAATGTAAAGTGATGTAATCTCTAAGACTTGAAACTGCACATTAAAATATTTTGATGAACATGAAACCATCAGAAATGTTTACATGAACCAAATCAGTAAAAGTGGAAGATGGAGGATGGCAAACATGCAAAAGAAAAATCAATACTGAGCAGAAGTATTGTTGTGTGAAAATGTCACATAAGGTGTTCAGCATTAAAGGGGACATGAAGCACTGCTTGTATAAAGGCTAATTTACATCATTGAGCCCAGCTCTCAAAAACTGACACAGATGTAACTCTGACTGTGAATCTGGATTTAAGAAATAACTGCTTAAAGGTATAAAAACACAGGTATCGCCATATCCTGTCAGTACAGAGCATGACATCACCAGGTCAGTTGGTTAGTTTCAGTCAAATGACTCACAATAGTCTATATTAGGTAACTAATAACAGAACCAATAACTTGAGGAAAATAAGGACAGTAAAACATCAGTTTAATGGGGTCACTGGCTGCACCTCGTGCCTGTCCCATCTGTGGCTTCCTGTTGG